>NW_006763142.1:1285038-1412656 GCF_000264905.1 Stereum hirsutum FP-91666 SS1 | reverse complement strand
TCCGGCCTCTGGTATTTATTTTTCGACCCACCCACCTCCCTTTCATACTCAGCGTATTCACGTCTGGGTGTCACGTGTTCCCATAGGGGATACATTTATCACTCAGACGTGTTTACAGCTCGAAGCTGAGCATCAGGAGATCCATTTGTGGCGCTTCAACTCCGCTTTCCATCCCGATCGGAGTTTGCCGTTCTCCTGTGCTCACGCTTCCCCACCAAATAAATACCAGAGGCCGGACGGTCTCTAGAGGCTCTGGTGGTCGGGGAAGAAAAGAGCGTGAGAACCTCGCTTGCCGCCCTCGCCTCTTTTCTCGTGCGGCATTGTCTCACATTTGGCTGACAGACTTACTTAGCTCACGTAAGGTCTATTACCTCGTTCCTCGGCATCGCTCTGACACCCGTCAACTACCTACGCTACCTGCGCTATGGGTCCCGTAAATTTCCTCACCAACAGATATCCGCTTTGTGTCCTGTAATATTCTTGAGCTTTGAGATGGTCCCTTTGATCGTCGACAGGCTTTCGCCACGTCTTCCGAGATAGACTGAAATAGACACTGCACATCTAGTAACGTAGCCCGGCCGCCGTCCACATCCGTAATCCACCCTGGGCACTTGTTTCTCCCCAACTGTCTCGAACTTTTAGACTCAAGTTCCGCTTGGTCAGCTGTACTTATGACCCATCTGGGTTCATCGCTGTCCATTGTCTGTGGCGGCCGTGAACGACTGCATAGATCCTCTGGCTCCCCACAGAAGCTCAGCATAGGTTCAGTACACAATGAAAGTGCTTGTTATTGGCGCGTCCGGTTTGTTCATTTCTTCCCCTCCCGTCCACCGCCCATCCTGAGCTACGCCTCATTTTACTTGCTAATATAAAATCTCTTGCCTCACTGACGTTTGACAACTTTGTGCAGGCCGAATTGGCTCCGCTGCTGTAACCGCCTGTCTTGCTCGAGGACACACCGTCACCGCCTTCCTCCGCACCCCATCCAAACTGCCTCCCAAACTGCTGGAACATGCTAATATCGGTGTTAATGAGCACGCAAAGACGCAACTCCGTATCTTCAAGGGAGATGCGTCAAATGTTGACAATTTGAGGGAGGCTATGAGGGGTACGTATCGCACCTTTCCGCAGAGGCCTCATGTCTCTCCCTTGCGATTGAGACGTCTGATCCTTGAGTCCCTCGATGATGTATGCTGATTTTTGAAACGTTGTGTGTGAAATAAACTTACCAGATCAGGACGCGATCATCCAAGCCGCCGTCTACGGCTCCAACACTCCCTGGGGAACCTCCGACTCAGAGCTCGTCGTCCGCACCATCGTCGACGTCGCCTCATCCATCCAGTCTCAACGCTCCTCCACTAACCCCACATCCGAACAACGCTCTAATCAACGTCCCCTCCGCCTCTGGCTCCTTTCAGGCCAAGTCCTCCTCGATATCCCCGATGGCAGGTCGAGCCCGCCGCGTATCGAGGGTGATGTCCTTCCCATACACCCAGAGCATTATGCGAACTATGCTTATGTAAAAGAGCACGGTGCATCGTTGGAATGGAGTTTACTGTGTCCTGGGAAGGTGGACGATGGGGAGGTGAGCTACCATCTACCTTTCTCACAATCTAAAACGAATTCACAACGCCTTGCTGATGCTCGCTCTATTCCTTGCTCTTTCTCCTCCGCCTTCTTAGCCCTCCGGCCCCCTAGTCCATACCGTCGACTACATTCCGCTCTATCGGCCTCCAGGTTTCATCGGCAATCTTCCTTTCGTCGGGCCCTTGTTCAACATCATATACAACTTCTACTATCAAAAACTGACGTACAAGTCCGTCGGTGAGTTTCTGGCGGATAATCTGGGACCTGGAGACGGAACGATTGAAGGTGAGAGCGGGATGAGAGGCAAGAGGGTTGGGTTGTTGGAGAATTGGGAAGTGAGAAGGTCTAATTGACGTGCAGCATTGAAGTTTGCGCATCGACGTATCGGGGTGGTTCGAAGGTCGAGAGCGAGGGCTAATATGAACTTCGCGGTGGTTCGCGGTGGTTCGCGCTGTTCGTGACATTGTTGGTTGGATCTCATGAGGCTTGTCACGCCTTTCCGTCTAGAGCTCTCTACGATGGTCCGTACCTACTTACGAATCATTTCCGTCAGCTCCCAGCCCTCGATTCGCAGTATCCCGAATACCGGAGGCATACGCTTTACGGTAGTTGGAAGAAGTCATCGCCGTTAATTAGTACGCATTGTGGTTCGAATATCGATGTAAGGAGCTATTGATTGTCGTCAGATCAATCGTCGTGTTGTAGTACTAGTATGGAAATTAGATATAGCGATACAAAATAGAGGTTTGACAAGGCGATAGTACAGCGGATTACTTGTCGTAGTAGATTGAGCAACAGAGAAAAGCGAGTCACAACATCAAGAGACATGAATTAGAAATATCATGTCAAGGTCCATATTATGCCCTCATGATCAAATGTATTCATCCACCCAGAAACAGCACCCGACGTACTAATACCCCGACTGTGTAGTGCTAAACGTAGGAGTACCCGAGTATACTGAAATCGAGCTGGGTAACAGGGTGACGCTGGAAGCTGGGTCGAGCGTCGTGGTGGGGGCCCCGACGATCTTGAGCGGTGCGTCTGCTGCTGTGTTGGCGGTGCCATTCGCAAAAGTGGTCGTCTGGTTCCAGATAGGGCAAAGGTCGCGCCATGCCTCTGTATAAAAGAGGTTCAGAGTGAGTAATCCTGAATGCATGACGCGAATGAGACTGAGAGAGGGTAACGCACCGGATGTCGGGTCCTTCAATGGTGTACCCTCCACGTCTTCCGCCATAACTGCCGCGAATCCGGCGGTGAGATGCCAGTCGATGTGACAGTGGATGAACCACGGCCCAGGATTATCTGCCTTAAACCGGATGACGGTCGTGTCGTTCTGAAACTGGCCAAGTCGGACTACGTCGCGGCGGACAGGATTCTCGTAGTTGTATTCGTAAGACCCGGCGCTGCGGACGACAGAGAACGAGTGCTGTGAAGCGTAATGGTCGATTAATCGAAACTCTCGGTTGAGCATAAATGCAGAGGGAGAAGTGACTCACGCCGTGAAGGTGTACCGGATGCTAGGTCATCCGTCCAGTCAGTATCCGATGGATACCGATAGAAGAACGAGCTCACATTAGTCCCAGCTCCCTCCACACCGGGGAGTACGATCTCCACTGTTTCTCCCCTGTTTACTGGGTAGATACTCCCATGCGGCAAAAGATCTTGCGCGCGGTGAGCTCTACTGAGAATCTGAAGCAACACCGGTACGTCAGGATTTTCATATGTGACTCCATTCACGCTGAAGTTGGCTCCAGTTTGATTGGCGTTCTGGACAGCATAATGACCACGAAGAACTTAGCCAGAAGTATACGAAGAGTACTGAGGGTGTCCTCACCAGTGCTACAGCAAGTGCTATGGTGCGGTCAGCGCCTCCAGGCCATGGATTTCCAGGCTGATAAGAACAGTTTCAGACCTAGAATCCTGAGGAAATGACCTTCATTAAAATACTCACCGCTCGTGGATCTTCCCTGGCCTGAGAATAAGATCAGTTATACGTGTCAAGCTTACACACTAGAATATAGAGACATACATGGAGATCCGTTTCGTTCAACGCTAACAGCGAGACAGTCTGATTAGTGTTTGGCTCTACGTCTGGCGCTCCTATGTAGCGCAGTATTGCAGAGTTCAAGCCGCCTTCGTAGGTGCCGAGCTGGAAACCGATATCAGGACCAGCACGAATCCCTATGCAGAAGAGGTTCTGGGTTAGGAAATGTTGAGTGGAGAAATAATAGTTCGAACTGACAGTAGTTGTCCACATTCTGGCTTGCGTTGAGCTGTGGAAAGATGCGGGAAAGATATTAATAGTAAGAAACTGATGTTGCCGTGATCGAGACAAATGGACATACAACGATAGAGTAACGTTGGGCTGCCATCATGCAAGGAAAAGAAGTCTCGTGAATAAGGCGAGCAAGAGCGAACACGTAATACGCCTACCAGCGTAGATAGTGAGCGAGTCCACCAGTAGCGGTTCTACATTATTCCCATCTGCCTCAATGATTGTAAACTGGTGCCCATCGATGCTGAAGTCGAAGCTCGAGTCACAGGAGATTGACACCAAACGAAGGCGATACCTTATGGGTTAACGTCGTGAGTTTGGAAGAGCCGGATCGCTACGGATATGTAATGCTACGAACCGTTTGCCTTGTTCGACGTTGACTACGGCTAAGGGTACTTGTGGGCCACCGCTGTAACGGCCCACTCCGTTGATCAAGGTGCTGTCAGGATTGCTATGAAGATCGCATAGGTGAATACACGTGATTTTGGGACAATGAAGAAGGCGCGCACGGTACTGGCGGCTTGTTCGGGTCATTTGAGCGGTAGTGGTACCTAGAGTAAACGGAGCGTGCATCAACATCGACGAAGATCATGGAGCATAGCCAAACTTACCAGTCTCCGAGCGTAATTACGGTAGTCTCTGTCAAAAAGAGAACATGCCTGTGTAAACGTTCGTTCTGATAGAGCAGAGAAGTTGGTACGCACCATTGTCGTAGTCATAGAGGTTCAAGTATGGATCCTCGGGATCGTAGATCACAAGTGGACCTCTTAACCCGTCGCAGTATTGGTTCGAGAAGTGAGAGTGATACCAAAAGGTCCCAGGCTAGATAATATATGGAAATTATGAGGAAACATGGCAACGAGGTATCTAGACGGACGAACCTGATTCTGCTGTACCGTGAAGTTATAGAGGAAAGAGTGCTTTGGAACGATGGGCTAAGGGGAAAGATAAATATTTGAGAGCCTGTTCATATTTATGTCTATAGCGAATATGGCTGACACATTGAGTGACGAATGCAGCACCGTCGTAGGGATTGGTCCTATACTGGTTGATCCCATGCCAATGCTAAGATATCGGCAAGCCGTGTCAGGAAGAAAGATACTCTGTCTCTCCGGTACCGTGACATGACAGACGTACGATGGTTGTATAAACATCTAAGCCATCAGTGTCGTTCAACTGATTTATCACGTTGATCTGGAAGTTATCTCCCTGGAACCATGACAGAACGAACACGACATAATGCATGTGAAAATGGAATCTGGACGCAAGAATCAGACGCCTACCTTATTGCCTTTGATTAATGGTCCAGGAAATGTGCCGTTTGCAACGACGGTTCTGCGACGAGCACGTTTGGTAAGACAGCACAGACGTCTATAGGAGGATCGCTCACTCGCGAGGATATCCATCAGGTTGGAGCACTTCATTGACGATGGGCAGGTCCAGGCGATGAACCTTCACAGCTAGTGATTGAGATACGGCGTACGTAAGAATAAAAGAGAGGGTGGTAGAAGGCCGCATCGTCGATGGGAGACGATGAGTCAAGATCTGTATATGAGACTGGGCAGTGAAGAGAGAAACCAAGAGAGCTGACGGTCTTTTATAGCATTGCCTGGGTCTCCCTCCTGGGATTCAGTTGGAGATAATTCATGTCTCAGACGGAGGTAGACACAAGAGCAGTATCCCACTAGGTGACTCGGACCACCAGAGGGTAAGCAGTGTCCTTTCGCTTTGAAAAAATATGCGTAACTTGTTGGAGTTGTGGCACAGGTCACAAACATACCATCGATCGGGATTTGAGCAGAATAAGTATGGTGAATTGCTGAAGAATGATGAGAGAGGTTGAAATGTCAGCTAGCGCTCTGCGAGAAAGTCAACTATTCTCGAGTTTCAAGTCGTACAACGGGGTACGTCTTGTCCGACACACTATGGCAGTGTGGATTGCTGCAGTTGAGATCATTAGTGAGCAAAAGGCGTATCCGACGAGCGGACCACATCGGAAGAATGACGCTGGTCCTCCCTTGATCTCCCCTAATTCCGACGCCACTATGGCCACTCAGAGCCGTCATGAAGATACAGGTCATCATCCAACGGAGCCCACCGCTGACGTGCATTGTTATTCGAGAGCATATCTCAAACTTGTAAATTTCGTCGGAATATACGGTAAGCTCCTCGTGCTGAATGGTTCTATCGTAAGGAATGACACCCACGTTGAAGAACGATGGATAATCACTCACTTGATGCTGCTGTACTGATCTTGTCGGCTCAGAGGGTCAAAGTCGTCGATGATCTGACGCGCATATTGACGCGCAAGCCGCGCCTACACCCGGTCAAGTGACAATCAATGTTGACTCACACACAGTTCAATACTGTGATGGCGCCAGTAGTTCAGCAATGGAGAGCCTGTGACTTGAATGGACCGAAGGCCGAGCAGGCACTGTAGAAGGCTGTGGATTTTGTCGGTGATGGCTGAATGCCTGAATAGAATGATAACCAAGTGCCTGTCAAACCGTAAGCCCTTTTAGGTGTAGAAGACAAGCAAGGCAGTGTCTGTTATAATACCGTGTTTCTGCTACAGTCTGGGAGTGCATGACAGTCGTAAGTCCCCGGCGGATCAGGCTTTGAGGGCCGTTGACCTGAGTCCATGATGAAAGGGGATGAGGCTCACCCTGCCCTGGCACTACGAGAAGACCCTCGTACCATCGTTTCCGTTGAAGAAGGTTGAAGCTCTACGTTGTACAAGTTCGAAAAGAGTGCAAACATTCGCCGTCCTGCTTCGCGCTGTGAACCCAACATGCGCAAATAGATTACGTACTCATCATTTCTTCCCCCGTCCATTTCGCAGATTCTCTGCGTCATAAGCTTCCTTCCTTCCTTCAGCTTGACAACAGACGGGTCATGTTTGGTGCTTGAGACTGAGGCCTGGCTCCATTGAGATGTCAGCGAGATATTTATACACACTCGATTCTGCTGTTCCTCTGCAAGTCGTAGTTGACAGCTAGCTCGAAAGGAAATTCCCCTTTGCGATCGACCAGGTCCCGTTCTCTACCGGTGTATGTTCGCTTACCTGCTTGAGCTCAGTCCACCCGAGGCTGACTCGGACGGTATGCATGGGAGTCGACGGAGTTAGCTGAGTTCCAGGCGAAGTTATCTTTAATATGTTGTGTTATTTTAGATTGTCTCGAATGGAGTGGTTACAACTTACGGAGAGCAACATTGAAGTACTATGCTATCGGCGCCGCTGGAGTCGCCCTTCAGCTGAAGGTGTCGTGGGCTAGGTGGCCCTCCGAGATGTACGCCCAGACTGTGGCGCCGCAGCAAACTCTGAACTCCTTGCACAAGTAGCCTCGGGACCACCGGCCTTTGCATCCCTGAAGAGTTCGCGCCTGGATGTCTGCTGGGACAGGTTGCATTGAATGCGTGTAGCATAGACCGTTTGCCGCTTTGAAGATGTATTATAAGCGGCGGAATTGACGCAGATGCTCAGTTCGGGGGATCTACCGGCGCCCCGTGGTAGTTAGTTAATTCCATACATTCCTACAATTTCCGTTCCATACTCCTCCCTAAAGTCCGAACCCATCATAACGTCGCCACACCGGCATTTTTACCTTCCGTTCGTGAAGCCTTTAAAGCCACGAGCTACTGGATCTCTCCAGACCTGACCAACCCCCTCACAGCCTCCAGTGTATGATTGACCGCTGCATCTCCTACCTTATTCGCAGCTACGACCGGGTTCGTGAGGGCCTCTTCGGGGTTCGGTCCAGGAATGCCGTTGGCGAAGGAGAAGGTGAGCTGGAGCTCGCCGGCAGAATCGTAGGAGACGATGTTGGTGACGCGGAAGGTTCCGGACTCGAAGTAACACTGATGATGTGCCATGACGAAGGAGAAGAATGAGAGGAAGTTAGCAGGCGAAACAGTGATAGGTATGATCAAAGATGGGACAAGAAGACAGAGTTTAACGCACGATAGTGGGTTCGTAGAGATGGACGTCCTCTGCGATGATCTGCCCAGTCCTTGTCTTAGCACGACGAGAGATCTAGGAGACACGAGGTTATCGTCAATATATATACACTCGTTCACGAAAGCGCCGTGAGGACGAATTTGAGTGTAGGGAAGACTTACCAAAGTTCCCTCTTCCTTCACGACCTCGCACGATTCAAAGATCTCGAGGAAGCGGTGTGGTTCACGAGCCTTGATGACGAGTCCTTTCCAGAGCTGGTCGATGGTCAGGACGGGAGATGCGCCCGGCGGGTTCACGGGGCGGGTGGCAGCGATAGAGGGATTTGGGGCGGACATTTTATCTGAGTGTATGCCATGTGTTGGAAGGGTGAGTGGATGGATGATCTCTACAAAATTGGGGGAACAATAGACCGTATCTGCAACCGTTTAAAACAACTTTAAAACGGTGATCGGACCAATCGTCGAGTCCCGTTGGGCTTTAGCGAGGTCAAAATATTCTTCGCAGATACGGTCTAATACACGGGTTAGTATGAGATTCGACAACATCAATCTTTAGGTATCATGGGCTGAGGGAAAGCACATACTGTTCAAGACGCAAGAAGGAGCGAGGCAAGAGATATTTTGGATGACCTGACGGCCCAATCAAGGCGCTTTTATATCTATGAATGGATGCCGATCATGATATCATTACGACTCTCAATTCAAAGCCCTTCAAGGGCCCCAGGTGAATGAGTAGCGTGCATCGTTCGGTAAAGCAGTCAGTCAGCTCAGACATACACGCAAGCCTCAGAGACGCCGCGCAAGCCTTTGATGAGAAAGCAGTGATGAAGATCCCAACATCGCGAAGAGGCAGGAGACTTGGCAAGTGAGGACTTGAACTGCCCAAGAAACAAATGACCAAGGATCGACGTCGATGCTGAACAAGCTGCTCTCGCAGAGGAGCTCCTTGACCCAGAACCACGATCATCTCCGGTTTTTCCCACGGTCAAGGACTGCCGATGTCGAGCACGACGCACAAGACGACGCCCTCGGGTGCTCGTCTAGTTTCGCTCGACATCGACTAGGGTCGCTAGACTGCTCACAGCCGTCGTCGCTCCGCGACACGGCACCGTCCCAGGACGGCGTGGTGACCAAGTCCCACCGGCGACAGCGCCAGATATTTCGTGCGCACCCACAGGAACGATCCCCGCACCCCAGTAGGACCTCGAGGTAACCTAGAGGACGTCGTCGAGAGCAGACAGACACGTCAGGATGCGCTTCGACGTCGATGGAAGACTGAGAAACGAGGCAGTAAGTCCAACCCGGATACGTAGCACATACATCGCACACACCACGCCCATCACACCCATCTACCCACACAAATACCCACGAATCCACATATTCCCGTACCATGCCTGCCCCCCACCTGAGCCCACAAAGAGCCCTGATTATGCCCTCCACCTGTGATGGAGTCGAAAATAATCGAGAAATGTTCAGCTTACCTAATCCCACGCGAATTCGCGGCTACGGCAATAGGTACTGCCGATACTATCGGTTACCGAAGCAAGGCCTGCACGTCCCCTTAACGATGGATGCCCAAACCAGTTCGCCTTGTGAGTAGTTGTTCCTACTCAGCTCCCGAAGCATGGACCTTGGGGAACAATGAATAATGACGGAGCCACGCTGCAGAATCGCGAGCGCAAGCTACGCGAACGATAAAGTCGCTCCCTACACACCACCGGCCGAAAGTGGCCCTTGGCAAAAGCCGCGCCACCCGAGCCCGAGGGGACTCTGCGGCCACGCGACCGACCTGGACCTCGTACGCTCGTTTCCTCACCTCGCTCGTCCAATGGGAAACTGACAAAAAACTTCTCGTATAAACCGCTCGTCCGGAAATTTTCTGCTATAAAGCAACGTACGGTCGAACACCACGCACCCAACCACCCTCCACCCTCCATCCACCATCGCCAACTCTAAGTTAGCTTCCTATGGCCCGCTCTAAGCAGAACGCTCTCCCGCTCCCCAAGGCGGCGACGAACCCCTCAGCCCCGGAGCCCTCCGCCCCCACCGCCGCCCCTCCCTCTACCCGCACCTCCTCCCAAAAACAGTTCACCCCATCCGGGCCGGGCGTTGTCAATGCGCACGGATTTTCCGCGTCTCAACCTGGCCAGTTCAGAATGCCAGACTTCCCGATACCTGGACCGACTCTCCCCGGCACCGCCGACGATCACACCCGGGAGCGATCCCCCAGCGACTTCGACATGGAAGACGCTACTCTACCGCGTAACCTCGACGAGATCGACGAGGACGACACCCCATTCGAGACCGTCTCCTATAAAAAGGGCAAAGGGAAAATGCGTGAGTCTCAAAACCCCCTGCGCCGTCATCTCTCTAACGGTGCTCGCGTCCCAGCCAACCCCAACCCTAGCGTCGTCAACGGCGAGGGCTCGTCGAGCGTGAGTGACCCACCCCCGGCTGTCAACGGCCAAAAAAGGCCTCACGCAGATGTCAGCGACACAGGCATCGACGAAGGGGCTGACCGACAGGTAGTTCTCTCCACCACTCTGACGGAGAGACCTAAACTCACCGATCATCCTCCTTCCCTCCCCATTAGCACCGTCGCGAGTCGCTGGGCCGCCAGGGTAGCCCCTGGTTCGACGACTCCAGCGACGAGGATGGGAGCCGTCCCCTTAGAGAGAGGAGCGGCCCCTCCGGGCGCCAGCCGCCCCTCCCCAGCCCGATTCCACAGGCGGGCAGCGGTCAAAATCCCCCGCCCCTCCCCAAGCGCCCGCCGCCACCGCGCCGCCTATGGGTATACCCAACGCCCAGAACCCTCCCCCCCTCCCTCCACGACGGCAATGCCGTTCCAGCCGCCGCCGCCACAACCTCTCCAGCCGCCGCCGCCGCCTCAGCAGGCGCCACAGCAGCCTCCGCCGGTGCACCAGCAGCAGCCACAGCAGCCCCCGCCGCCCCCTCCCCAGCAGCAGCAGCAGCAGCAGCAGCAGCAGCAGCAGCAGCAGCCGTACCAGCCGCAACCGCCACACCAACAACCCCCTCACATGCCAGCGCCGCACGCTCCACAACCCGCCGCACCGGCGCCCACACAGACCGCTGCTCAACTCGGGCTCCTCCGCATGCCGGTTCCTGCGACGATGGAACGCATCGCGGGCTACACCCAAACCTCGCTCCTCCGGAACGTTGCCCCTGAACAATCCGTACTCGCGGCCACCTCGCCTCTCGTCGCCATCGTCCATGACTCACGCTATAACCTTAACCGCCAAGCCGACTGTGCCATGGTGGAGGGCGTCATCGAGAACTTCGCGAACGACGCCAATGCGATAGTCGTCGCCCCCGAAGCAGCTGGGCCACCGAGCGCTGATGGAAGCCCCTACATTCTATTCGTCGCCGCCGTCAGCCCCGGGGCTGCCCAGCAACTCGGAGTCGAGCAAACCTTCTCGACCTCAACGATTTCGGTTCACTTCCTCGACCATCACCAGCCGAGCGACTTCGTCTGCACTCTCGAGGGCGGCCGGTGGAGACTCGGCGAGTCGCAACAAGCGGCGGCTAGCATTCGGCAATGTCTTCTCGAGAACGCCGCATTCCTTCAATGGTTCGCGACTAACCGCGCGGCCGGAACCGGGAACGATTTCGCCACGGCGCTTAACCACCAGCTCGACACCATCTACGCCCGCCCCATCCTGCTACGCGAAGGAACACGAGACGAACTTGTCGCGATTAACTTCTTCATCCAACCCGTCTCCCGTGTCGACCGTGTCCATCAGCAGATGATCGACCTACTGCGCGCTCAACGCTACCGTGATCTCCAGCGCGGGACCAGTATCCCGATGTCCCGTCCCTTCCACTGCAATCACTGCCACTCCAGCACACACCCTTCCCCCCTCTGCCCCTTCCCGGCCATGACCGGCTGGCTTGGACCCACCATACCGGCACCGACCCCGCCCGGAAGTGGACCTCGAGGGAGAGGTCGCGGCGGAATGCGAAGCAGAGGAGGACAGCGAGGCGGACGGGGTTCCCGCGGTTTCTAAAAATATAGGGACTTTACCCTAAGGGCTACGCGCCCACTGACCCACCAAAAATTGTACGGCACCTAACTGTAGTCACTCTCTAAGCCTGTATCCCCGTACTTTCTCTTGAAAATCCAACTGTCCCGTCGCTCGTTTAAAATATCTGAGTGATAAGAACGTGTGCGAACTCGTTCGGAAAGCTTAGAGCGGAGAGCTCTAAGTTTCGCCCTAGTCCTATCCAGCTCGGATATGAGGCAGATCACGTGCACAAGGATGCGCGTCTCTGTAAAGGGCGAACACGACAAATGACCGCCTGCAAAGGCAGTCGTTTGGATCATTGTAAGAGCATTGGTACATAATACAGTCTCGGTTTTCGCCTTCCATACCCCCGAAAGGATGGTCCTTTCCTGTCAGGAACATCTCTTCAGGACGGGGCTGGAAGTACGGTGACAGGAATCACCACAAACACCCAACAACACACCAATGAATTATTACAACGACAACGAATTAACAAACAACATCACTGTGGCAGATGACCGCGTAAGCGGTCATGGTAAAGGTTCGAGCCTTTCTGGCATCGGAGAGGAACGAGTTCTTCCCGCCGGACAAGCCCTCAATGATGGTGCCGGATCGTATGGTGACGGGAACCCCCCGACTCGCGAGGCGAGGCAGCCTGAACCAGGCGCGTCTGAACCCCGTGGGGAGTATCCCTATGACGGTCCAGACGCACCGGGCGAAGGAAGCCAAATGCCTCGCGAGTCAGTCCCTCCGCAGGGACGCAGCTTACACGCTGCTGTGCACCGAGCACAGGTGGAACGACAATGCGGTCCACCAACCCCACCTGTGGGGAATACTCCGCCACGGAGCACTCAGCAAGCCGCTAAAAAGGCTATGCCAAACACAACCATAACACGGGAACAAACACCGCAGCCATCACTTAGTACTTTCTCTGACACTTCCAGTGACGACGACTTCGGAGTTGGCGAATACCTCAGGAATATAGTAGAAAGAGTAGCGGAGACCCCAGAGAACCTTGACTACGACATGGACGACGGTTTTCCAACAGAAGACGAGCAACCCGAGAACGCCCCAGATAACACAGAGGGAGAAGCCCGCGAAGGGCAGACTGACCCGAAGAAGACGCGAGCGTACCTGAAGATCGCAACACTCAACATGCGGGGCCGTAGCAGCCCAAAACAGCCAGACAAATGGGCTGAAATAAGCAGATTGATTTACACAAAAAGAATAGGTGTCCTCGCCGTTCAGGAAACACACCTTTCTGATGAACAAACCGAAGAATTGAACAGGCGGTATGAAGGAAAGATTGTGATCGTGAACACAATCAACCCTGAACAACCTGCAGCGGCGGGTGTAGCTCTCGCGATCAACTGCTCCATAGTAGACGCTACCAATGTAGTCTACAAAGTTATTGTACCCGGGCGAGCACTATATGTCGAGACCCTCTGGCATCACCGAGCTGTTAAGCTCCTCGGCGTTTACGCACCGAACGCATATGATGAAAACCAAACATTCTGGACCACCCTGGAAGACGAGCAAATCGCGGGCAAATATAAAAAGCCGGACGCGATGATGGGCGACTGTAACATAGGCGAAGACGCCATTGACCGACACCCTCGGAGGACAGACCCACCCGGGCCAGTTGAGGCACTCGCAAGTCTCAAATCAACACTGCAGGTGCAGGACGAATGGCGATGTGTGCACCCCAATGAGGCGACGTATACGTACTGGCAAAAAGCAACAGACGCACGCTCGAGAATAGACCGGGTGTACCTGAATGAGAAGTTCACCGGGCAGAACAGCCGAAACTGGAAAATCGAAGATTGCGGCGTAGAAACAGACCACTACATGGTCTCCGTAGAACTGATCGATAAAGACCTGCCGTATATTGGACCGGGGCGGTGGTCGCTCCCCCTCTGGCTCCTCGAAGACAAGGAATTCAAGAAGACGTTGCAGAGACTAGGAAAAGCTCTAGAACAGGACATCCGAAACGCACAGGAAGCCAACCGTGAGGAAGAGATCCAAAAGATCTACAAGACTTTCAAGGAAGACCTGACCAAGGCTGCCAAGGACCGCGCAAAGACCACAGCCGTCTCACCAATTGAACGCCGTGTAAAACGTCTCGAGGCCCAGATACACCAAGTATTAATGGATGAGATACTCGACCCGGACTCCAGAGCCATAAGTGCCGCAGTGATCCAGGAAAAGATACACAGAATCAAAGTGGCCCAGCTCCTCCGCGCAAGGCAAACCTCGGCTGCACACTTTCAGCTGGAAGGTGAGACCGTGAGCAAATACTGGTCCATCCTGAATAAGGATAAGAGACCGAGGGATACCATACGCGAGCTCCGAAGACCAGATAGCAACCCCCCGACCTTCGTTATGAAATCCAACGACATGGCGAATCTAGCAAAGACGTATCACCAAGAGCTACAAAGCAAGCATATTGAGCCAGACAGAGCTCGAGCAGACGCCGGGATGGAAGCTGCACTGGAAAGCATCAAGGCACACCTGTCTGTTGAAGACCATGATAAAATGGCGACACTTACTTCTGAAGCGGACGTCGAGACAGCTTTAACGAGTCTACCAAACGGGAAAGCAGCTGGGATTGATGGACTACCCACTGAACTCTGGAAATATATTCACCAGCGATACAAGGAAACTGCCAACAGCCCCAGGCCAGCTTTTAATATCATAAGCACCCTGACCACGGTATATAACGACATTGAAAGGAGGGGTGCAGACGCCGAGTGCGATTTCACGCTTGGTTGGATGTGCCCATTATACAAGAAGAACGACCGATCCGACATAGCGAACTACAGACCCATAACGCTCCTGAACACTGACTACAAGACTTTCACGAAAGCATTGACAATGCGACTGGCACTTGCAGCGCAGACCATCATACATCCGGACCAAGCGGGATTCATGAAGGGGCGGAGCATCTTCGATCAAGTGAAACTGTCGGAGATGATGGTGAACTACGCTGAAGCCACCGAAGACTGCAACGGGGCTATCATAGCCCTGGATCAGGAAAAAGCATATGACAAGATCCTCCACCCTTATCTCTGGACCGTGATGGAGAAGTTTAACCTCCCGAGACAGTTCATAAATACGGTACGAACCCTATATGACCAAGCCCACACCGTGGTCATAATCAACGGCGAACAGAGCGGGAAATTCCGCGTCACACGGGGTGTTCGCCAGGGGGACCCGCTCTCCTGCCTCCTCTTCAACATCGCAATCGAACCCCTGGCATGCATGCTTAGAGGCTCAGACCTCGAAGGCTTCCGAATCCCGGGTGTTGCTGATCGGATCATAACAAAGCTGTTTGCAGATGACACAACAGTGTACCTATCGCAAAATGACTCTTTCGAGAGGCTGCAAGAGATCTTACAACTTTGGTGTAGCGCCTCCGGGGCGAAGTTCAATGTTGCGAAGACTGAAATTATCCCAATAGGGACACCTGAATACCGCGAACGGGTATATACAACTCGAAAACTCAACACCGATCAACAGGCGATCGCAGATAATATACACATCCTTAGGGATGGAGAGGCCGCCAGAATACTCGGCGGTTGGATCGGAAACAATGCAGACTGCGAGGCCCCGTGGTCGACGGTGATCGAAAAAATAGATCAAAACCTGAGGCGCTGGGGACGCTCGCACCCAACAATGGATGGACGAAAACTCATCGTCCAAATGATAGTGGGCGGCATGACTCAATATCTAACCAAGATACAAGGGATGCCCAAAAATGTCGAGGATCGGCTCGTAAAGATAATCAGAACATACATGTGGGATAGCGCAAGTGTCCCAGCAGTATCCCTGGAGACCCTCATGGCGCCGAAATCCGCCGGTGGAAAGAATGTGCTCGATATCAGAGCACGAAATGAAGCTATCGCGCTGACCGACCTAGCTTCCTACTTATTGATAGGCGAAAAGATGAGACCCACCTGGGCATTCGTGGCAGACGTACTCATAAGGGCGAACGCGCCCAGCAAAATCCGCAACGCTGGGAACGCCAAGGCCCACAGCCAGCCATACGTACAGGACTGGATGCCTGTCCTCAGCACGGGATGGACGACATTGCCGATCTCGCTGGTCCGCATGCTGAAAGCTGGGAAAACCCACAATGTGAGCCTCGAGGCTTTGATGGTCGACGTCCAACTACGACAGCAACTCCCAATCTGGTACCATGTGGGCGCGCACTCGAAGATGGCGTATAACACGAACTCCTTCGAGTCCGTCTGCCTTCGCAACAACCACAACATCTACACGGTGGGAGACATGGAACTGATAGCCGAACACCGACCCTCCGACCACAAGAAACGAAGGATAGGCCGCAGTAAGAAGCGTAAGCCCTGTGCGTGCAACCAATGCAAACACGACCGGCAACTAGGTTGCTCCAACCCATACGCATGCATAAACAAAGCGCGTACCATCTTATCACATGTACTGCCGAAGTGGCACCCCAAGACCAAAGCCAATGATGACGGTCTCGACCTCGACGGCGAAGCAAAACGTCAGAATGAAACAGCTAAGGCGGCCGGGGGACGCATCCGCTTCAACCCGGACTGCACAACCAAAGGAACGGCCGCACAAGGCATACGCGTTTTCACGGACCCAACGGCGAAGATGAACCAACAGCCCTGGAGACAGAGACACGCACCTGGGGAACCGAACGACCCCATCACGGTATACACCAATGGGTCCTGCCTGAACAGTGGACAGGAGGATGCCCGAGCTGGAAGCGGAATCTGGTATGGTCCAGACGACGAACGAAACACCAGTCTCCGGGTCCCGAGCGAGTTTGCTCAGACTAACCAGACTGGTGAGCTCCTTGCCGTGTGGCACGCTGTAAAGAGCGCCCCCACCACGGCACCCCTACATATCATATCTGACTCGCTATACGTGATAAACGGACTCACGACAAACCTTGAAAGATGGGAAGCGAAAGGCTGGATAGGGGTCGCGAACCGAAAACTATTTCAAGCCACCGTTGGGCTGCTCCGAAGAAGGGGAAATGAAACAACATTCCAATGGGTAAAAGGCCACACCGGCGTCGCAGGCAACGAAGGCGCTGATCGGCTGGCCGACGCAGGGGCACGCTTACCAGAAACAAATAGAACAGACATTGTGATCCCTAGACGATTCAACCTTAGTGGCGCGCTGTTAACATCTGCGAGTCAGTCACTCCTCACGAAAGGTATCAAAGAGAAGAAATGTCTGCCGCTACGCACGGCCGACACAGTAAACCTAGACAAGACACGCTGGGCCGTTAAAGAGTGCCTAGACGGCGGCTTTCCCACAGATGCGTTGCTCTGGAAGTCGTTAGACAGCAAAGACTTCACGAAGAAGGTACGCGTCTTCCTATGGAAACTGATGCATGACGGATACAAAGTGGGAAGATTCTGGAGAAACATACCAAATTACGAACAACGGGGTATCTGCCCCGTATGCGAGGATGAATACGAGTCGCTCGAACACATTCTAATTGAATGCCAGACCCCAGAACGAGAACTTGTATGGGATCTTGCCAAAGAGTTATTTAGTAAGAAGGGTCTCCGGTGGCCAGAACTGCGTTTCGGCACCATACTCGGCTGTGGACATAGCAATTTCAAAGATAGCGAAGGGAGACGACGCACAGGAGCAAACCGGCTGTATAAAATACTCATCTCAGAGTCGGCACACTTCATATGGGCGCTCCGCTGTGAAAGGCGAATCACGAAGGAGGACGACGCACCCGCATACAGTGAAGACGAAGTCCGAAACAAGTGGATACATAGAATAAACACGCGCCTTACTCTGGATAGATACACAACAGACCGCAAGAGGTACAAGTCAAAGGCCGTGAGACCAGAAACCGTCCTCAAGACATGGGGCGGAACTCTCAGCGATGAGGCGAACCTGCCGGATGACTGGACCCGGCAGTCTGGGGTTTTAGTGGGTACTCGAGCCAGGCGCCCACCTGGCCGAAACCGCTGATACAGCGGTCATAAGTCCCACACAACCTGAAGCGTATTCAGGCGTGCTAATAGCGTTCCCCAGGGTGTCCCTGATTATTCGCGAGGTGGAAACCCTCGCAGAACCCACAATGAAGCCTAAGGAGCCAGCGATTGCGGCTGCCCGGCTGAGTTACACCAAAAAAAAAAAAAAAAAAAAAAAGCTGCTCTCGCAGAGCTGCCGTAAGTTGATGACGAGTGGCGCCGGAGTCGAGCCGGGCGTATCTATTTGTTGCAAGGCTCCGGGAGTAGCCGATCTTTTCACTCAACTTTCTCTTCCTCGTTTGATTTGATGATACCCCTGTTCACAACCACGATGTGGTGGCCTCCCAATCTGACCAGAGCAAGCAGGAGAGACCGCGACAGTGAGGCAAAAATAAGGAACTATGAGCGTCAAGAGTGGTAAAAACAAATTCCATGGATGTATACGCGTACACAAACAAGAGAAAACAGAGAAAACAAACAATGAAGGTCAAAGGAGAGGAAGTGTCACAACAAACAGAATAGCAAGAAAAGGGAGGAATGAGATATGACTCGGCGGAAGTACAAGTTACGAGCTGAACATCGTCCCATCATCACCTTAAGCAACACGCTCAAGCACTAGCCTTCTCATCCACCACCTCCTTAACCTCATGCCCTGGAGCATGGACCACATCATCCAACGTCTTCTTCCCAACATGCCTACTAACCTTCCAGGCACTAAACACATGTCCTTGCGCGAACACATCCTCGATCTCCTCCAACGTCCTGCCCGCCGTCTCAGGGAAACAGAAGAACACATGCAAGAACGCGGCGAAGTTGAACGTCCCGAAGATGAAGTACGTTTTGTAGGCGATGGTGGAGAAACCGGGGGGCACGCCGAACGCGAGCGCCATGTTGAAGGCCCAGTTCGTGGCGGTGGCGATGGAGACGGCTTTCGAACGAACGCGCATGGGGAAGATTTCGGCGGGGTAGGTCCAGGAGACGGGACCGACGGAGATTGCGAATCTGTTTCCGGCAAGTACACACACGATAAACACCACGGCCACGAAAGAGAGTAGAAAATGAGGACGTACGAGCATACGGCCAGATATGAACAGACGATGACTCCCTTCGTAACGCTTCCTTTATCTGCGGGGATACTCCAAACTTGAGCGCCATCAAGATCGATCCAGGAGCCGAATTTGCCCTGCAGGCCTCCAACGAGCATAAGGAAGAAACCCATAAACCCGAAGCCGCCGAGGAGCAGGGGACGACGACCCCAACGATCGATGAAGATGATGGCGGGGACTATTTAGGTTGGGGTGCACCATTGTCAGCAATCTGTCGAGGAGGGTAGAAAGGCGCGGGAAACTCACTGGTGAGAACGACGTTCAGAACATAATTCACCGAGTCAGCGATCAAGTTGACGCGGCGGCCGGTAAGGCCTGCACCCTCGAAGACGTAGACGATATAGTACCTGTCGTCACCCATTTCGTCAACAGAAGCCGTCAGCATTGATCCAGGAAGAGGTTTACCACCCTTAAAGTGCCCGACATACGAGGGAACACCGGCAGTGGAAAGCAGAAAGAGGGAAGGAGAGAAGAGGAAGAGGAACTCACATCATAATGTTCATCCCACTCAGCTGACTCCACATCTGGATAGAACATCCGAGGGAGACACGCCTGAGAATACCCGGCTTGAGGAGATCGAAGTATGACTTGGCGCCTTCCGTACGTTCGAACTCGACCTATTCATGGCCATCAACGCACCAAAAACGGAGAATAAGGAATTTGTTAGCACATGCTCTTAGGGTGAAGGCAGAAGTTTGTTGGGGAGACGGAGCCCACCTGGTTCTTGATCTCATTGAACTCAAGTTGAACGAGCTCGTCGTCCTGATTCCCTCCACCGTGAAGGTCAGCGAGCACCTCGAGCGCCTCTGCCTCACTATTGACGTCAACCCCCACGAACGCGCACATACCACCAGAGCATCAGTACCAATTTTAATTCACTTAACAGAGGGAGACTAGTGAAACAAAAAGAAACTCACCGTCCATGATCGAACAGCCACCTAGGGCTCTCGGGGAATACCGTCATACCCGCCGAAAGTAGGATAGCTGGAATCATCTGCAAGCCCCAAGGAATACGGAAAGAGGCGTCTCCATCGATGTAGGAGCATCCGAATTCAACGAAGTATTGGAGGAGGATACCCCAGGTGATTGACCATTGTCTGTTGAGTCGTACGAACAAGCATAAGTAGACCGTACAGAAGCACAGTTGGGTGTGGATGGTTGTCCGCAAACGTACTGCACGGAGACCAGACGACCACGAATTGCAGGAGGTGTAATCTCGGACTGGTACACGGGGACGATAGCGGATGCCAAGCCAACACAAAGACCGGCGATGATACGGCCTACGACGAGCATACCTCGGTTCTGAATATTTATTCAACCACGCAGCGTTAGATCATGATCGAATACAATTTTAGAGGGAGCAAACGTATACGCGCTCCCAGGCGTGGAGGTGATTGTGGCTCAGGAGGCAGAGAAGATGATAGTGAAGGTCAAAGTAAAACTGACCTGAGAAGCGCATTGCAGGATACAGCCGATGACCCAGATGATACCGGACAAGATGATCGTGTTCTTCCTTCCGATTTTATCTCCCAGTGTGGCGACCGAGAGTGCGCCAATGAAGGAGCCTGCGGGCATGGATGCAACGATGGCTGCTTGCACTGACGAACTGGGCTGTACAACTCAGCGTTAGCGTATTGTTCGATCATTTTACTCCGTGAACAGAAAACGGGTAATCAAATCGGGAAGAGAAAACATGTCGGTTTGTAGGAAGTAAACGGATACGTCTATATTTGGAAAACCGGGAGGCAAAGAAGGAAGGAGAAGAAGAGGACAGCGACGCACGTTGTTGAAATAGGAATTGTAGGCGGGGTTGTTGAGCACTCCGGACATGGACGAGATGTCCAAACCGAAGAGTCCACCGCCGATACATGCGAACGTACCGACAATGTACGGATTCGACGCGATTCTTGCGTTGTACTGTGTCCCCCCACCACCACCCAATTTACCCGTCCACCATATCCGCGTTCATCCAACCACCAACATGCCACCCAAGATACCGACAGCCCACATTAAAAAAAGACAATATCAGTCAGTATGTGATATATAATAAGAACTAGGACGATCAGAGGAGTGTTGACTCACGCCTTTAGCCATCTTTTCTCTTGCTCACGGGGAAGCAACCCGTTAGAGTGTCTCTGCGGGGTATGGGAGAGAAGCGGGGAAGCAGAGGGAAGCAGAGGCGCAACACCCGAATTCCAGTTCTCCGACAGCCTTATAAGCCGCTCGTCCCACCCCTCGCCCTGGCTCCGTGCTTCCCTGTCATGAGCGGAAAGCGTCCTGCTGGAACACCCGATTCTCTGAGCGCAAGCGCTTTGCCATAACGACTCTGGCACGCACGACTGTGGTACTCGGTACCCACCATCATAAACCGTATCAAACCTAGTGGTTAGCACACTATGAGACGCGGTCTGATGATCCCATCCCATTACCGAATGAAGATGCCTTCCACACGATACACAGTGTCACGAGCACCTTACGCGGTCCGCTTAGCTTGTGCGAGCGAATGCAAGGGGAGGACAGAGGTGTTTGCGATTCAGGGCAAGAGGACGGTCAGCTGGGTGAGAATGCATCAGTACCACGATGCAGATGTTAACAAGAATATTTCGAATACGGTTGAGATCGAGATTAGGAGGAAAAGGTACGCGGAGGACTCCCTTTACTTACCGTTGAGCGAGGTTGAGAGTTTGAATGGCCCTTCGTGGGGTTCTATAATGAGGGTATCCATAGATAGCATCTCAGTACGATATCTCAGGATACCTCCCAAGCCCCTCCTTCACGCCGTCTATAGCACCATATAAAGCCCAGTGATCAAAACAGGCTCCCTTCAACTCCACCCGGCGGCATCAAGGCAGAATGCCCTTGTTATTGCGACATTCGGAGGATCACACGACGTCGACATCATCCCGTCCTCGAGGCCATCAAAAACATCCGAATATGCAACACAAAAGGCGAAAGAATTGGCCATAATCGTCGAAAGTGGAAGCGCGGTACCGGAGGAGGACATGGTGGAAGTTTGTTGAACGATTCAGAGATAGCGAATTGGATGTACCCCATTAGGAGGCCAGCCACGCGACCATTATCCCCGGTTGTGCCCCGCGCGGGGCCCCACAGGGTCGGGCATGCCCCAGCCCGTATAATCATTCTTTCCCCAAGATCAAAACGCCAACAAGGAAACGATACACAAAAAAAGCTGCAGAAATCCCCACATCAATATGATGCATCCGGATTGCAAAGCGCCCAAGAGTGCCTGATGAACTTATATTTTATTGTTCGGTAAAGTCCTTGTACATCCCGACGTTTTTGAGATCCTGCGAGGTCCCACTGGCAGCACCTGTGGGAGATGATTGTTGTTTTTTTGGTACCTCAAATTACGCCGATATGTGAGAGACTGAGAATTTATACGTACACAAACGACTCACTGATAGCACCTGCATCCAGAACTTTAGTTGAGCGCTCGCCGAAAGTGAACGCCGTCGTACTCGGAGAACTTTGATGTACTCTGTGTCTGGCACATAATAGAGCAGTCTAGTACAGTCTTTACAAGTGTCTCGTAACACTGAGATATCATCGCATTCAAGAAGGTTCAATGATGGACCGCAGGTCTCGCAGCTGCTAGAGGCTCTGCATAGGAGATGCGGGCGGACGAAGCAGTGTGCATATTATTGTACGACTGCAATACGAAATTAGAAACACCCACACAACGCACACATGAGACTTCCCTCCGTCTTACGGCTTGCATAAATTCCATGAATAGAGTGTGGACAAGCAACAAGTTCGTCATCCCGAATCGACGGCGAGCTGTCTTCCGCGCGACACCGGCATCCGTTTCTTCTCTTCTCTTCTTTCCCCACAATTCCCAAGCTTTGACCCGAGATTCTGTGGGGAGTAGTGTGTGTTTTACCTCGGAGCCATTGGCGACCACAACTTCCACAAATCAACACTCAGCATGAGCTTCGGCGAATAACAGACGACGATGAGCGACACACGACGAACAATGAGTGAGAACCCATGACTCGGAGCAGCACTCGTTGTCTACTCGAAACCTGTCACGAACGATGTAAACACGGACATCCCCGCCTAAACATCTCATCATGTAGACCTGTCAGTGTACACAGTTGTCAGCATGGAACTATCGGAAACCACGAAGAGAGAAGGTAACGCGGAACTGAAGGAGTCATGGATTGAACCTAAGACCACTATGCGCACGGATCCGGCGACATCGGAAGACCATGAGGAAAGCAGAGCGAGAATCAATCAATAATGACGCAGTCTCTATTCTGGCCGCAGTGTGCATATGCGAGCGTAGACCGGTTCAATATAAGACACCGAGGATGACCTGCTGTCCAATCGGAAGCTTTGGAGATTGCAAGATGGGTAGTTTCGTGATGAATGGCGCGTGTGCGGTGGCGAGTATAATATGCATCAAGTGTGGCGTAACGCCACATTTCTTGCTCGTCAACTTCATGGCAAAGTCGACGTTGTAATCCGGCCGGTCCATTCAGAGGTCTGAGTAGTAAAGAGATCTTTTATTCCACGGCACAACGTCCGTAAACAAGCCCAAGCCCCAGCCCATATCCGTGTACACGACCGAGTCCGAGTCATCTAAAGTCCGCGCCCAGAAGTCCATAGTAGAAATACAATATCGTACAAGCCACAAGCCGCAAGAGCCAAGTTCAGGAGAGCCACCACAGACGGTCAGTCGTACAGGTCCAGCGAAACGATCCCGGAACCAGAATAAGAAAGGAACAGTGACAGCCAAGGATTCATCGCAAGCATCAGAGCCACAACGTCGAATCCTAGAACTTAGAGTTTCGAGTCTGTGTAGACTGCCAGTGCGTTACGGGCAGGAGCCGTCCCAGAGCAGGTACCTCCGGAGACGTTGATCCTGAGTCAAACAGGTAAGTAATGTAGAACAATGTTATACTCGAAAGAAGGGCGACGTACGATGATCCTGTACATTGTGACCCGTCCTTAGATCCTGAAACAACATCACAGTAAATCCCATCCGGAAGACCGCACGTCCACGAGTTGGACCAGTCGCCGTCAGAGTTGTTGATTACGACGAAGCCCTTGCCCGCTACAAGACACGCAGTCGGATGGTTAGAGAGTGAGTATGAATACGAAGAAGGACGCGGAAAGGCTGGAGAAAAGACGAACCTCGCTCATACGCAATCTGGTCCGGACTTCCAGACTGCCAGTTCGTGAGCGGTGCACCGGAAGTTGCGCTACGGAACTTGACGAGATTGGAGATCGCAGTCCAGCGATGTTGACAGATCCAGCCGTTTGAGCCTGCGTTTCCGTCGCATGTACCAGTACCTAAATTACAAGCCACAGAGAAAGTGAGAAACGGTAGGCGAATAGGAAAATCGATTTCTCATGAGCAAGCAAGCATAAAGTCGACAAGAAGTACTGACCTCCGTTGGGAGCACCTGCATTCACATCGTTGAACTCGTAGGATGACAGAACAGTAGGAGTGCCGAAGGGATGAGTCCTATCGTACATTATCAGCATCAATCATACCAATAGAGAGAGGGGGGTCGAGAAGGACGTACAACGCGAATACGTGGGCCAACGCATAAAGCTTCCCTTCCTTGTATGTGATTCCTCCTCCATCGAGTCCTCTCTCTGAATCCATGTTGTTGACCCAAGTATTGGCTTGGTCCGACCTCAACCCTCCGACCTTGTTCTCGATATCCTGGAGTGAAACGAGGCCGTCACTCCTGAGAGCCTTCTGGAGCATGTCTTGGTAGTCAGATGCGGAGACGAGACCGAGACCGGTGTAGTCTGTCTGAGGGATGGGAGGGCCTGAGCCGATAACTTCGGAGGTGATGAAAGGTTTGCGTGAAAGACCACCGAATATGGCGTTCAAATCTTCCATGGGTATATCTAGATGCCGATGAGGTGATAATGACCATGATTAGAGCGGGGAGGTATAACGGGAGAGGGAGAAAGGGCGAACGCTTCGCGGCATCGAGTCTGAACCCGGCGACGCCCATGTCCAACATGTCGTTCGCGTGCTGCATAATTGTTTTGCGTACATAATCGTCCTCGGTCTTCAAGCTAAAGACTCAATGTCAGACACTATTTAGTAGGACAAAAGAGGTGAGTGCAACGTACTCGGCCAAATTGGCGAGCTGGCAATTTTGAACCTGGTACTTGTCGCTATAGTCCTCTGTAGGAACATGGCGTGAATATCAGAAGGGCAATGATGGCGATAGACGGCTATATAGACGTACCGATTCCATCACCTTTTGTACCGCAGTGGTGGAAGTGTTCCGGCGAATAAAACCCAGGGTACTCATATTGCTCTAGAAGCCACCAAGCTCAGTAGGGTGCATATCGAGGATGCAGAACTTAGAACTGACTGAAGGCTGAACACGAAGTCAGCGTCGATCGTCACCAATGCGGATGACAAGAAATAAGATGACTCACAAGATCCACCAACGCCGTTACCTTCGTACGTACCCGACATATGGTTCCAGCACGTATCCAGCAAGACAGCAACACCAGCATTTTTACACGAGTTGATCATGTTGGCGAACTGGTCGGCATTACCACGGCGAGAGTCGAGGTTGTACGAGACGGTCTGGTAATCGAAGTACCACTCGTCGCCGGCAGCGTGCTCTGTGGCGGGAGAGACTTGGACGTAAGAGTATCCTGAAGAGGAACGAGTCAGATACAAGCGCCGTGGTGAGTGTTAAACAAGAATATATACCGGCGGGTCCGATGAACTCGGTGCACTCTTTCGCCACACTATCCCAATTCCATTGAAACATCTGGATGATGACCGCTGGACACATAACATGAGCGCAATGGTCAACGGGAAATACGTATGAAACGTACGACTAGGATTGGTATCACGAGATACAAGATTTGTGGTGGGCGGCGGGATGGCTCCAACGATAGCGGCACTCATGACAAGGCCGAGGGAGGAAAGAAGCTTGTTAGATTGGAACATGTCGTGAAAAGATCAAAAGAATGTTATGGAAAGAATGTGTGGTGGACGAGTTTGTCCTTAGTGGGATGTGGGGTAGTTGATGTGAAGGAACGAGGGGAG
Source organism: Stereum hirsutum FP-91666 SS1 (assembly GCF_000264905.1). Classification (NCBI taxonomy): domain Eukaryota; kingdom Fungi; phylum Basidiomycota; class Agaricomycetes; order Russulales; family Stereaceae; genus Stereum; species Stereum hirsutum. The sequence goes on along the minus strand of NW_006763142.1, from coordinate 1,386,662 downwards.
AGCGTTGGGGACGAAGGCAGACTGAGCGTTAAGCAGTTCGCTACCTCGAGCTTTTGAAGTGCCCGCCAACACGTTCTCACGCCCGCTTGCACCAGCCCCTCGATCAGTTGGGTTTGGGCACGCCCCATCGAGTGAAGATCAAGGATATAGATAGGACATGGAAGCTAAACAGTGCTCTCGGGTTGAAGAGCGTCCTACATTCGTCTGCAGCCAGTGTGCAGGTTTATACTGGATATATTGTTCGTGATATCCCAGCTTGACTGTCCAAGCAAATGTGGACATAGACGACAATCTATAGCAAAATGAGTATTGCTAGAGGATATGTGTGCCTCCCGATGATTCACGCCCGGTGTAAGAAAATGCATTGAGTTCGTCATGGTGTGCAATCGACGATCAACTTTCCCAATTGGGGAGAGCAGTAAACACCGGACGAGCCAAGTTCAACGAACTTCGAGCAAGAGAGATAGACTTGTTGCGCTCGACTAGTCTAAATCTCAAGAACGTATGGAAGAATCGAAGCATGTAGGAGGGAGCAGAAAGACTTGAAAACCAACGTTTCGGAATTAGCCTGTCAAGGAAGCTTCGGCTGTTTCCGTCTCTCGCGTGGCGTGAACGTGGCGCCGTGTTGGTCGTCCAATCCGAATTGAACGCGACTTGAGCTCGACCCATCACCTCTGTACACAATTTTTCGTCTTCTATGACATCTATTCGAACCAATCTAGTGACAGGTAAGGCAATTATTATGACCAGAACTCTCAGCACGTAGTCTCGCGGCGATGCCTTGGTGATGATCGTAAAGGCCGCCATTGGAGTCTCGGAGTGTGAGAGTCGGTACGGTCAAAAATAGGAAGCTACAGTTCAGCAAAGACTGGATATATTCTAGGTCTATAAGAGGAGTTTTGAGCCACATGCACCTGGGGCATATCGCTCCAGCGGATTATTGGACCGTATTTTCAGCCCGTCTCAATATTCCAGTACCCTATAACCCCGTTTCCCATGATCTCCGGGCTCATGACGAGCGTATTGTGCTCAGAAATATACCTTTGGCTTACTTGTGAGATAGAAGTGACCTTTGCAGTGTACAACGCCCCCGAAAGCGCCGGCAATATCACACATGGAGCTCTTTCTACTACACTTGTCGTTCTGTCCCCAAGATCGGCAAACGAACGGAATCATTATCGGCGCGCCGCTCAGCGCACAAAACGGCCAGCTGATTCGTCAGGTCGTCAGGGACGGTTGTTTCCTCTTCTGCAGCCGTGCTTGATTCTCATCGACTTTGCGGTCAACGTCTTCTGTGTGATTGCACTGTTGAGCGATATATAATGCCTTTCATGCGAGATCTACTTGCAGCAAAGGTACGCTCTCTGAGTTTTACCCTTAGTACCTGAAATTGACTCTGATCCGGAAGATCTCCCTTTTAGATGGAGCGAAGCACTGTTCCAAATCAATATCCCCGCAATTTTTGGTTAGACATTAGAATTTAGAATGTCTCGGAACGGCTTCGGGGAAACGCTACTACCGCCTCCACTGGACCATCCCTCCATCATCCATCCGACCACATGAACGTCTTTCTTACACACGAACGCTGCTCTTCATTCTTCATGAATATGTCGCAGACGACAGCCACGCTCTTGGAGCAAGTCGCTGCTATATAAAAGCTCTGCACCATGTCGCTGAGCGTCATCTCATCTCGGCACTCTTGTCCTTCCCAGCTTGACCTAGCCGTCTTGCTCAGCGATAACTACCAAGGATGCTAACAACTCTCGTCTCTCTCGTCTCACTATTTCTCATCCCATTACGATCCTATGCCGCACCTAGTGCCACCAGTTCCGCCGCTCCTAACCCCGGAGCCACCTCCACTGCAAGTTTGAACTCGCTCGCTCAGTCCATTGGGAAGGCATACTTCGGCTCTGCAACTGACAACCCCGAGTTCACCGATGCCGCATATCTTGCTATCCTGAGCGACAACGCTATGTTTGGACAGATCACACCTGCGAATGCGTGGAAATGGGTACGTGCCGCTGTCCCGTTGCATACATACGGTAAAATTTGACGAGTTTATGTCTGTTATGTGGCGCAGGACGCTACTGAACCCGAGCAGGGGGTGTTCACGTTCACGCAGGCCGATCAGGTCGCTGCGCTTGCACAAGGGAATGGACAGCTTATTCGGGGTATGTTCGTTCTTTGTTGCCAGTTGATTTTGTGATATTGATGTTTTCCGGGTCTCACCCAGGCCATAACTGTGTGTGGCACCAACAGCTGCCAACTTGGGTGTCCTCCGGAAACTTCACCGCTGCTGAGTTGACGGACATCATGACTACGCACTGCACTACAATACTGGAACATTTTAAGGGAGACACGTAAGCTATCCATCGATAGATGATGATGAAGACAGCTAATGTCTGTTTTCGCTCGGTTTTTTTCTAGATGTGAGTGGCGCCTCAGTTCTTGTGTGGCGCATGGCCCTAGATGCTGACGACGCTTATTCTCTTCCAGTTGCTTTCGATATTGTCAACGGTAACTTGCACTCACTCTATGCATAAGAGCTTACGATCTGATATCTCCACCTCTTCAGAGCCCTTCAATGATGACGGTACCTTCACCTCAGACGTCTTCTTCAACACCCTCGGCTCCTCCTACATCGGCACCGTCCTCACCGCCGCCCGCGCCGCCGATCCCTCCACACACCTCTACATCAACGAATTCAACCTCGAATTCGCCGGCGTCAAATCCACCGCTATGGCCAACCTCGTCTCGTCGCTCAAATCCGCCGGCACCCCGCTCGACGGTATTGGGTTCGAAAGCCATCTGATCGTAGGGCAAGTACCGACCGATTTTCAGCAACAGCTGGAGAGCTTCACGGCGTTGGGCGTAGAGGTTGCTGTTACGGAGCTGGATATTAGGATGACGCTGCCGGTGACGGATGCGCTTTTGGCGCAGCAGCAGGCGGATTATCAAAGTGTGGTGAGCGCGTGCAAGGCGGTTAGTGGGTGTGTTGGGGTCACTATCTGGGATTATACGGTTCGTTTTCTAGGGTTGATAAACATGCCGTTTGCGTGTTTGATACTCAAGATGTGTTTACAGGACAAGTTTTCGTGGATCCCTGGAGCTTTCGCTGGTCAAGGGGCTGCATGTCCATGGGATGATGTGCGTCGATGTTATCCTTTTTCTTCCTTTTGCGCGAGGCTCATCATAACTTTTACCATAGAACCTGGTCAAGAAGCCTGCTTTCGACGGTATTGTAGCTGGCTTGCAGAGCTGAGTTGTGCCAGATGTATATCTTATAGTCCGGTTCAGAAGTTTTGCGTAGCGCTATTGTACGATATAAACGGAGCACAACGTCGAGTTCCAACCAATAAATAAGCAAAAGAGTGACAGATACTGCATTCAAACAAATACTCCGGCGCGATTGAACGGGGCAGTGGTTTATGAACATGGCCACTACCACCTCATCTCTACCAACGGGCTACGAGACATGCCCTGCCTTTTGGGTACAACTATCATCGTCTCAGTCAACCGAGCCACACGGTCTACTATTCTCCTGACTTAGAATGACACGGCCTTCTGGTCTGGGCTGCTCCGACCATCCTTGAGATCCCTGTCAGAACCGTCGAGGGTTCGGTTTGAAACAGCGGCGAAGTCCCTCTGGACGCGAACTTCGTGGGACACGTTGACGTCGACGTTACCTAGGCGAATGGACGTCTGCAAGTCATTCTGGTGATTTCGAAGAACGTAGGCGATGTCGTAGGCAATAAGTAATTGAAGAACATCGGGACAGGAAGACAGATATAGCGTACCTCGATGTCGTGCCCATTTGTAGTGGTCGTTGTGTTCCTCGACCTCATTTCTCGGCGGGAGAGTAGTGTGTCCAGCAGAGTCTACGCAAGACGAACAGCACAGATGTAAGGAACATTGTCAGAATATTAAAGGTGAGAAACGCACGTTGGTGTAGATCCTGCCTATAGGGTACGCGAACATAGCGTAAAGGTTCGTGGAAGGGTTGAAATGGAACGAGAACATGTCTCCCAGCGCAAATATCGACACGAATAGACCAGTCTGGATGGCACCTCGCATGACGCGGTAGATGAGAGAGTCGGTCTTGCGGAAGCCGGTACGGGAGTGCCAGAGGGTCCAGCAGAGAGAGACTACAGTCACGCCATAATGGGAGGAGATGAGAATGGAGGAAAGTGAGTTCTAGTCAGCGTGAACGAAGACATATTGTTAAGGGGTGTGACGCACCAGTGATAGTGATATCAGCCGTTGTCTGGAACACGAGCCATAACAGAGAGACAACCGAGATCTGCCCAAGTAAAGCCACTCTGACCAGACCACACAACCTTCGGTATCCATTATTTGCAACTGATAACGAAGAACGTACTGTCCAAGCATGCCCGATTGTATACCCGCGACCATGCCACATATGAAACTACTGAACGAGAAGCAGACTATGACGATTCCAAGAGGCTTGTTCTTCGTGAAAAGGTATACACTGTGACAGAAAATCTGGCTTGTCAGCGCAGGCATCATGAATAGATCAAAGGAGGGAAGTACCGCCAGCTGAGGAAAGATTGACTGAGCAAGGCTGTCAAGGAGGCTGGAGATATATTATCAGATGGGGTCTGGATGCAAGACGGATGCGTGTACATACTCGCACAAGCAGCTGGACGTCGGTGGCTGGTGAGATGGTGAACATGATAAAAAGAACTCTTCAAGGGGCCTTACTGAAGGGGATCGTCCAACTAACGCCTGTAAATGAGGTCTGAGCTCTCTTTCCAACGCCGAAAATCAAAGGGAGATCTCACGTCCTAAAAAGGCTGGATTGTTGTAATTCGTGACGCTGAGAGACCACCATCAGATCCCAACCTCGAAGTGGGCAGATTAAGAACGAACCAGGTTTCCCACGCTGAGTATACCGTCCTGTACAGTCCTAGTCAGGAGGGAAACGAAGTCAATAAGGGAAAAAACTTACACGCCTTCATGCAGAGTGTCTATTACAAATAGAGCGCCGACCAGAGCCCTGTCCATTTATCTGCCATGAGAGCACAAACCGGACGACGAAGCGAGGGTGCTGACCTGATGTATAACCGATCTTTGAAGGCTAGAGAACGGGATGGTCAAGTAAGAAGAACATCCCACTGCACGAGTTTTTTGGGACCTTACGAGCCATGTAGTAGAGAAGAAACTGATAGCAGACCAGGCCATACAGAAAAGTGTTGACTAAAATGCTACGTTCAGTTTACCGCAATATTATTCGATCCGAGCCATCTTACAGAACAGGCCCACTAGCAGGACGCCTGCAAAGCAATTCAGTCAGCTGTCGCGAACTTCAGGCACGATGGTATGGTATTATCGCTCACCGATTGTTGTGTCATACTCGCCCATTCTGTACCAGCCAACAGCTTAAAATGTAGAAGCAGCCTTCAATGAAAAATGGCGATCGGTGAACGTGAGCGACGACGAAAAACGAGGGGAACCAAAGTCGGAGAGCGTCCGAAAGCGAGCGTCGGTGTCCACACCTGGTACTTTATATTATCCATCCAAGCGCTTACTATGCGTTTCCCGCACTTGGATGCGTGCCAGCATCTGATCTTCGACGAGCGGAGCACATCATATCCCATTCAGTACGTATGCATGCATCGCGGTCCATAGCCCTTGACGACAATTCAAAGTTAGAGCGGAAGCTCCCCGACACACACTGTCGTTACGTTTACATTCCGAGTTGCTTCGTTCTCTACTCGGACGGGTCTACGACCACCCTTCGGTGTACGATGGTCGAAAATTATATCTTTTGTAGATCTTGAGCAGAAGGTGCTTGCCGTTCCGGAGAACCGAGCTGTGAACACTTTGGGATTTCCTTGCAGGGGTTATCGGAGACGATGAGACACGCTTGCGAAGCGCCATTCGATGAACCTGGCAACCTAGTGTGAAAAAAAGAAGAGGTCGACGTTCGAGGCGCGTCAGATTGATGGAGGTGACGTTCGCCCACCATACCTTCTGCCTGAGTCTCTTCATGATGCACCACCCATAGAGTTGAGGCTACACAGTGGGGCGCAGAGTCGACTTCACGTACGCACCATCAGGAGGTATCCGGGCCACTCGGACAAGTGTAACACCATCAAAAATAGCCCATAATTCAGTTGTGTAAATGTAACAGCATGCCGGGATGGAGCTCAAGAAGAAAGAAGGGGCGAAAACATTCGAGACCGATTGAAAGCAAGCTCAACCCTGACGCCGCATGCCGACTCGGACACCAGCAAGAAGGTTGCAAGAAGGAGCGAATTACACTGCGCAGAAGAGGTTCGCCAAAGGTTCGCGAGCACGGAGCAGATGGAGTCGTTTATTATCGTTATGCAGCTTTACAGCATATTACGCAAGGCAGCGGGGACACAGCGGGGAAAATTGTTCCGGTGGCACGTCGGAGAATGCCGAAAAACCATCCTTTCGTTCTTTCTCCTTTCACCGACTTTTATAACTTGCCCGCAGGCTACAGCTGTGGCGGTCACGGTTACTTCTGATGGAGCCTTAGACATCTGGAGACATAAAAGTCTTCAGAATCGTCAACAAGTCATCAGCCGTTGGAGGAAACTCTTGTCCCCTTTTAGCGATCTCATCAGTATCATTGCCGACTGCCAGGCTATAAACTCGTTAATGACGGTGGTCATTTCTTTCTACATATACATCTCTAGCATCCTCCCAATAATAGCCCTTGACTCGTCTAGTACAGTTTCCGCTTTGAACTTGGAACAAAAAAAAACTTGGCCTGTCCCTGGATACTTATCACCTAGAACTCATAGGCTCGGGGATGTCGCACCTCCTCGGTGTCCCATTCACGCCAGGCTCAGGCTCGCCGCTGGACCTTGGACCTGTCCATCCGGCTTGACCATCATCGACTCATGTCCTAATCCTGCCTATGATCTTGATCTACTCATCTCCAAAAGCTTGGTCCGACGATCCTGGCCATGGAAGACTAAATACCCGATCGTCTCCCAGTCTTCGTCCGTTGTAAGTTTAATTTTATTTCCAGTGTCAATCACTCCAAACCCGTGTAAGTATGCCCATCTCCATGCATATGCATATGCCCGCGGGCCTGCATGAAACTCTGTTGCATTATTTTGCCCTTTGCTCGCTTCGGACGCCGTTTCACGCCCTCCTGTATTCAACATTTGTCCCTTATCGTTCCAGTCAGACGCGTCTCGGTCATGATCAAGAGCTCGCTTTTACATAGCGCTGAATCATTCAAGCTGTTAGGGTTGGGCCCCCCTTGACGACTACGAATAGAATTCGGGCACTCGTCTTTCTGTCGTTGTCACAGGATGGCCGTGGAAAGGTGATACTTATACTGTACGACCTTGAAACTTACTCCACCTCTTAGCTTGCTTCAGTTCAGGATTCGTGAGTTTCCTACTTTCCACTCACGTCACATCAACTGATCATGATACTATACTAACCATATCCTACCCGTTGCATAGCCAATTATCAAAAGGTCCAGGGTGACTCCGTCTTGAAGGCGCCTCGGATGCGTCAGCATCAATTTCACTTCAATAGGATAACGTAGGTCGGTAAACCTATACTTGAATAAGCCCATGCGCATACAAAATGCCAGCATGAAGGCACCCATAGTCAATACTTCAAACTCCCGCACCCGCGCCACATACCCAAACGGCGCAAAATTAAAGTCGCATTCGATTCCTCGCAGGGCAGACGCTCTCTACGTACCTATCTTGTGTCCCCCCAACGGTCAATAATTTACCACCATTCTACGTACAGTATTGCGAGCTTTGAAAGTCATTCTCGGCGCCACGAACTGTGGCGCTATTGTTGACGCGTTGTTTGGTTCCATCGCGTCAATGCATTGTCGATGAACGCGCTCGTGCGCGTTGACCCTCATTCCCAACGACGATCTATCATCTAGGACCACCAAAGAGCACAACACTCAGCTACGTCCGTATCAGTCGAGTGCCAGAAAACGGAACATCTTATGTTGGTACAGCAAGATCAGTTGGAACCTACCCTAGCGGCAAGAGCCAGTGTAAAGCGATCCTGTCCCGATATTGACACCGGCGACGACGCGTCTGTGGATCGTATGGATACGAGTTCTGACCAGGCGTATCGTAACGCAGGCGGAAGGGAGGTAGATGTTGGCCAGGAAGAACTCGGTACGTCTACGATGTCTGATTCATGAGATGTGAGCGAAGGATCTCTCCACTCCCACCCCTGAGGTTTTCAGGAGAGCAACCGGCCAAACGTCGTCGAGCTGACGGCTCTACGCCATGCAATACAATGGCCCTGACTTTCAGTGCCCACGAACGGAGCAAAACACAGAAAGCTGCTACTAAGGACAGAATCTCTGCAATGTCTGTTGATGTTCTCTTCGAGGTACGTTCCGGCTTTTTCGTATGGTCGCTGATGTCACTGAATATAGTTACACTGCCAGATATGTCTCTGTGTGTCTCCGGGGGATATGCTTAGCCTGTCCCGTACAAACCAGAGTCTGCGAAATGCTCTAGTGTCTCGCTCGAGCATCACTGTCTGGAAAAGCGCGAGGCAGAACGTCGAACCATCGGCCCTCGAAGGTCCGCCCATCGGTTTTACTGAACTCCCATGGGCCTCATTAGTGTTCGGTCATTTCTGTTTTATGATTTTATATCTTCATTTCTGAGTCACCTGGATAACAGCAACCTGACGGTAAGTTACGCGTTGTTACGGATAGGAATGTGGAAGAAGATCCGAAGACACGAGCCCTTATTGGGCGTTCAAGCGCCGGCTCTGCTCTGGCTGTGAGGAGAAATTGTCACTCGACTTGTCGCAGTCGTTCTCATTTTCATGCCAACTCGCTCATGCGCAGATATTTGAATCTTTTTTTTGTTTTTTTTTTTTGCTCTGCCTGGTCACAGCGACCGACTATGAGCGTACACACCCATACGTCGACGACATCGCTTTTTGAATCAATACCATCTATGGAAGTGATCGGCGCTTGTGCGTTTGCTTCATCGTTATAAGGCCGCTTCTAACTGACGGAAATATAGTGACCGTACGTGTTAAGTACTGGCGTCCAGACGTGGATGGCACCGCCCAGCTCGTCTCGCGGTATGCAGAGGCCGTTGTAGTAGGAAAGAGGGGCTCTGAGCGAGTACTGCAGCAATTCCTGAGTGAAAGACGGAAGTCCGTGGGACTGACTGTGCTTGGCGAGGTCTGTCTTATTTTTCGAGTTCTCTAGACTTTGGCGCTAGGAGGAACTGACTCAGAAGTGCTGGTCACCGACTTTTTCTGAAGATGATTAGACGTATGCAGGAATGGTATACCGCGTACCAGGCAAATCGGGAATCAGTGATGAAGAAGAGATACGAGGCGCAAGTTTTTATTTTTATTTTTACCGTTGACGAGGTTTTGCAAAAGCTTACGCAGCTACAGCATCAAGAACCTCATGACCGAAGAAGGCTTTTCTTCTATAGACATGGACACCCCAGAATTCCATGATCTCACCAATGTCAAATTGAAGAGGCCTTTAACAGACGACGGTAAGTGCTCTTCACTACCACACAACATTAGCTCATACGACACAAAACCAAGAATGGGTCGATATCCATCCTCGGCTTGTGGTTTACATTACTGAAGCTAGAAAGACTCGCCTAATACTAGAGGAAGAACAACGCATTGGCAAACCCGCATACGAACGAACGCACGTACCTCCTTTTTCTTCCGACCCTCGGAGTGGTACTTATTCCTTGCCCTCGCCCGAAGTGTTCGTTCAGACTTCATATTTCATCAACCATCTCGCGAATAAACGCAAAGGCGAGGATGAACGGTGATATATATAGCTCGCCCCTTTCTGATGCGGTGGCGGGATGGGTCGAACGCAAACGTGACCTGCACATTGCAATTGCATTGCTTCCCGATGAATGTCGGCGTCGAGCAACCACAACCACTAGAGGAGGGATGAACCCCTCACCTAAGTATCTCCCGATACGATGGATTCGGACATCTCCTGCCTAGCGGTATGGATCGGTTCTTAGGTTCCCTGACGCTCGCGATTGCAGTGTTCAGGACTAAGACTAAGGAAGGAGGACGGGTCTTGATTGCACCGCGTGGAAAGAGGATATCACGCTCGAGTTCAAGTTACTCCTCGCGTGGGATCCGCAGCTGGGAGAAAAGATGTGTGAGATGTGTGAATGTGTTCGTTGTCCACGAGCGCGGTGACGATGGATACTTATGCTGGCCGAACGATTCATTTGTTTGAACTGTCTTGATGCGAACGGGGGGTCCTGGAGAGGCATCATGCATCAAGGTCCATATAATACCTGGAGGACTGGGGTACTTAAGTCCATCTATGTACTTACCATCAGGGCATGTTGATATAATGTTCATTCACTAACTTTTGACTCGGAATCTTGGGTTAGGTCGAACATGATGCATCCATGACAGACTGAGATGCATCAAACCATGCTTCTCCTCGCTGGCGCCTCTGAATCCTCCATTCGGGAGAGACAGAGGCCATCAAAAAGAGAGAACGGCCGATCTTACTGTTTGAATCCTCGGACCTCAGGCTTGCCAAGACTGCAGGCTGGTAAGTTATTGTCAGTATGTACTGCAACCAGGGTCCAGGGCCGATGTCTTCGGTATGCTATGCTCGGCTACGGAACTTCGTACTTTATCGGATATAGATACTGTATAGCCTGGCCGTACGATGAATTGCTGCGACACCTGGTCGTGGTCGAGAGGCATGTGCACTTCCTCTCTCTCTATCTATTGTGGATTGTGGATTGTGGATTATGGATTGTGGATTGTGGATTGTGGCTTGTGGCTTGTGGATCGTGGATCTGATTTATTTCAAATCCCCAGACACGCAATTTCGGCCTCGGACTCGGATGCGATCGCGATCTTTGGGGAGGACTTCATATAATAATTATATTTTTCCCAACGATTCAGATGGATGCCTGGCACGTCATCGCTGAGAACTTGTCGACGTCGGTAAGTCACCCAGGGTCGAGGTTACAGTCCTAGATTTTGTTAGAGTAGGAGGCCATGGATGAAGATGATGACTGTGATCGTTTTGAGTGTGTGGTGTGTTGATATCTTGTTGCTTGCTGCTTCATAGAATAAATAATGTTCGATTGATGCAGAAGAGCCCGACGTGACAGCATGTACTAGCAGCTTCGGTTTCGAAGTAGACAGCGCATGTATGGGCTTGTGTGTCGTTGGGTGAATCATCGCCGTCTGTGAGGTGGGCATAACGATTTAATTTGCGAACCACATTGAACGACCCGCCTAAAGCTCAAAATATATCCCCAGCTCGATATGAACTCGGAGGGGGGTGTGCGTGATTCAGATGATATCCTAAAGCACAAGAACAAGAACAATACAACAGAAGGCCATCCCGAGTCATAGACTACTATTTTCAAAGAACGTTCCTTCCTTCCTTCCTTCCTTCCTTCCTGAGGCGTAAAACATTGCGGAATGAACAATTAACATTTCCACCCATCATCCAACCAACCCATCATCGTCATCGTCACACATGGCTCCCTCTCTCTATCGCCTGGACCGTCTCCTGCCCAACTGCCCAATCCTCACAGTTTCCGTCGTGTACATACGACCTACGACCTAAGTTACAGAGTCTAAGTGCGGCCGATTCAAAGCCTCGCGATCTGAATCTCTTACGCTTCCGCTGGGGACATCAAAACGCGGCCATCGCATGCATGCAGCGGACGGACGGACAGAATCGATGGTACTAGTAGCTGTTTATTGTCATGCATTGACGGTCGTATATATGGCGACGTGGAGACGTGGAGACGAGGTGAAAGAAGTGAACGAAGTATAGAGGGCGTTCGATGGACAATGGTAATGAGAGGTCCGACCGATGAGAGGTGAGAGGTGACCGCCGACCGATATCGATGAGAGGCAAGAGGTAAGAGGTCAGAGGGCCGACCGTCGACGTCGCAATCGTCTCTAGGGTTCGCAGTTCGCAGTTCGCACAAAACCTGACACTCGACACTTTTGCGGGAAGCTAAGCCATCCAGTATCAGTATCAGGATCGGTATCTAGTCCCGCGAGCGCTGTCTGAACACCGTGACCCAAACTGCCGCGCCCGTAATAATAGTATGGCCCAACCAGTCAGTCTCAGATGTACTGAGTACCAGCGAACCGCGGAGGGAATGGCAAGGTCGCTGGGTAATACGAGACTCATCGTATGTAAATGGGAACGTGGGAAAGTGGCAGGTAAAATGCTCAGTGGCTAGAACTGATTCAGAAACCTCGGAGAGACGGAGAGACGGAGAGCGTCGAGCGCCTAGCGCTAACATTCGTATTGAATAATGATAGCCAGAGGAAGAAGAGAACGCGAGAGCAGAGTCGTACGCAGACGTGGTGGATAACCAGGATGTCTGTGACGAAAGAGGTCATAGTGGGGAGAAAACGGACACGCCACGAGGGGCGCTGAATAGAAAGGCCAAGAAGGCCAGTTGCGAGTAGAATATGAGAAGCATTCAGATCTACACCCTCGAAAGCGCGTTTCCCCTACATCAAAAAGCCACATCAGCCTCACCTCCCCCACATCGGAAGGAAAAAAACTACGCACCTATTGACCATCGCATGCTTATGCAACGTCTCCTTCTTCTTCAACACCTCGCTCTGCCCCTGCACGATCTTAATAACCTCCCTCGCCAACCTCTCCTCGACCCTCATCGGACCCTTCCTCCCTCCCTTCCTCCCCACCTCCACCTCCTGCAATATCCACTTAACAGCCCCCCTCACCCTCGCCTTTTCATTCATCACCATCGGAACGGGCACCACCGTCGCCGCCCTCTTATTATTCTTAATCCTAATACTCGGCGCCGCCGCGAACACGGCCTCCCTCACAATATCCAATGGCGGCGCACCGCGACTCAGCGCATGTACATGCAACAGCATCCTCGACACGATCCCGCTCGCGCGCGCGCGTTTTCCGTCTTTGGTTAGGGCGGAGGTGAGGTAGTGGAGCAGGGGATCGGCGGGAGGAGGGAGGTCCATGATGATGGGTTGGGTGCGGCGGGAGGGGAAGGCGGAGAGGGAGGGTGGGGAGAAGGTGTTGTCGGGGGTGCGGGCGAAGGGGTTGGTTAGGACTGCACGGGTGTAGGCGGGGTCGGGGGAGCCGGGGGAGTGGCCTGTTGTGAGCGGTGGAGGGGGGATGAAGTCGAAGTCATCGGGTGTGGTGGGTGGTGGGGGAGTGGAGGACGAGGAGGAGGGCGAGGAGGGGAGCGTTGAGAGCGTTCGGGACGGGAAGGAGAGGAGGGACCGTCGGACGGCGTGGTGCCGTAGTGGTGAGAGCATTTTGCGTTGAGAGCGTTGAGGGCGACGTCGACGTGAACGTTGAGGAGCAAGTCGCGAACGACGCGCTCGATTATTTCTTTCTTTTTGCCACGTGGGCCACCCACTAAAGCAACATTATGTCATCTCTCTTTCCGTTCTGCAGCCCTAAAGCGAGAGGTCTCCAGCGCCTTCTCGACTGCAGAGCTTGTGTGCATATATATAATCAGCTATCCCCAGGCCGACGTCTGCGCGTACGAGCGGCACTTGTCGAAAACACTAACGCTCCGTTCTGATGAACACGACTCAGTCTAGCCCGGCCTTGTTTCTCGATATAAGTCCTCGACCAATGCCCGTCCTCCTTTTTGTACTACTCCCTTCTCCTCTCTCCTCTCCCCTCTCCCCTCTCTGTATCATTTTCATTCCCAACGGCAGCAGTGTTTGCTCGACCCGTAAACCCTACATCCACCTGCAAGCACTGAGTACACGAGATGTACCGCTTCTTCCCCCACACGGAATACACAGAAGACCAGCCGTACGCACGCACGATCCTCACCACCCACGTCGCCGCACGCGCCTTCACCCTCGGATCCGGCATAGGTCTCGCAATCGGCGGGACTTCGCACCTCGTTGATCTTGCTCGAGCTCGTTCTGCCACCAAGTCCTCTCTCCCCTCTTCATCGACATCTCCACTTCCACCCACCGCCTCCGGTTCCCTCCCCCTCCCCATCAAAGGGAACGTCAATGGCAACAACGTTAAACCACCACCACACTACCCCCTCCCAACCCGCCTCCTCCGCTCCTCCGGCTTCTCCTCCCTCTTCACCTCCGCCCTCCTCTGTGCCCTCATCTTACCTTATCAAATGTCTGGCCGCGAACCCATAGAATGGCAGGATCGGACGTGGAGATTGCTAGAGAATAAGGGACAGATGGAGGTGGATGAGTGGACGGGTGTAGGGGCGGGGGTGGGGTTGGTGGGTGGGTTGGTTGCGCGTCAAAGGGGGAGTGGAATGGGAGGGCGTGGGTTGGAGACTGGGGCGGTCAAGTTGGGGGTGAGGGGTGTGGTGGGCGCGGCGGGGGTGGGTAGTTTGGTGGGGTTGGCTGGGTATTTTGGGTGGAGGTATGGGTGGAAGGGAGGGAAGTGGGATGAGGATGAGGATGAGTGAGTGGAGGAGCTAGCAGGCGAGCCGGTGGAGGAGCTCGCAGGAGAGCCGGTGGAGGAGCTCGCAGGAGAGCCAGTGGAGGAGCTCGCAGGAGAGCCGGTGAAGGAGCTCGCAGGAGAGCCGGTAAGGGAGGAGAGGTGTGGCGGTCGCGGTCGCGGTGAGTCCTTTCTCGTGGGACTCGAATTTGTTCGGGCGTTGCTGATCGTTCGTGCTATCATGATAGTATGATTGCCTCCGTGTTCGGGTGCTTGTCATTTTAGATGCAAAGCAAATATATATATCTCGTGTCCGCTCTAATTCATTCAGACCCACCTTTCATCTAAACCAACGACTACCGTCCGCAACAGTTACAGTCACAGTCAACCTATGTGCATACTCCCCTCAGTGCCTCTGCGCATCAAAAACGCCTGCTCTCTATAAATCGAATGGAATGTATAACCCCGAGCTGACAGGATGCATACCAGCAGAATGACACAGCGCGTCCATGCTTCCGGTTCCGGTTCCGGCGTTTTGTCAACGTTGGAGTTCGAGTGACTCTGAACTCTGAACTCTGAACTCTAGACTCGCTTGGAGATTCTGGACTGGCTTGACCTTGATTTGGGTATGAACGTATGAATGGTGGGAATGATGGGAGTGGCGATGGGTAGCAGGGCGGTTGGGATGGGTAGGAGGGGATGGGTAGGAGGGTAATTGGGATGAATGAGTGAGTGAGTGCGTGAGGTGGGGGTGGCATCAGCAACACTCGTAACGGGTATTATACTATAGCCCGAGAGACAGCATGGTCCTCAGGCTACTGCAACTCTTCGTGCGTTCGTCGTGTCCGCCTTGATCCTGTCTACTTGCATCTCATTCACTTAACAGGGCTATGGCCGCTCTGCGTGATATAGAGGCGTATCCCGACCCAGGTACCTTCAACCCGTCTATAATACATACTAACATAGATTCCTGACCCCTGACCCCTGATGATGGTTCGCAAAATCGATCCTTGTATCCGAGACCCTGGAGTCACATTTAGATATGGATTCAGACGGCGTATACTTATGTCCAGTAAGCAGCACCCAAGTTCCCCGCTCGTCCAACTCGCACTTGTTATTGGAACCTATTGACATACTGAACTCTCCAGGCCCACGAATTCCTACTATGGCTCACATTCGCGTACTTATATATTGGCTAAGCTCGAGATTATCATAAGCATAAGCGGAAGGTAAGCAGACGACGATGGGGAAGTTGAAGTTGGCCATGGTTCCGATGCCGGAGGAGAGGAGATGTTCGTCATGGGCTTAGTCTCGTGAGCCGTCCCTCCCCACTCTTGTTCTTTAGGAAGATGTGAGCTGAGGTGTTCGTTTGCCAAAGACATCATTCGACATCCGAATGTTATGTTCGATCACACCGAGGTCAGAGGCTTCTGTGAGGCTTGTTCGAGCGGTCGTGCGAGTGATTGATTGATACTAACGGGATAGAAAGATGGTCTATGATTCGGAAATGCATTAATACCATGCCCTTGAACGTATGACTCTGGCTCGACTTCACGCTTACATTTACGTTTACATTCACAGCACGTTCAGTCATCGATACCGATCGATAGGCCTCCGAGCGAGAGTGAAGTTTACGATGCTTATCCAGGACCCTTTGGAGCCCGCACTTGGGTTTGGTTCCTCCGACATGCATGGCGATACCACACGAGGCTGGTTCACAGCAACGCCACGAGAGTATGTTTGAATATGCTGTTTTACTATAGCTCTTCAAGAACAACAGCAAGAGGGGAGGGGTGTACAAAAGCATACAGATCGTCATGGAAAGTTCTTCAGATCGACCTCTTTTCAATGCAGTAAGAAGACCCGCATCTGGAATTCCCGTGCCCTCTAGCCAACCCGGGTTTTCCTTTCTGTTCGATATTGCATACATATGGAGCCCAAGTTGAATTTGGGTTCTGCATACATTGCTTACTGGTCTCTGTATATAGGCACCCACTACTATAACTTATTCCGTCCATTCTTGCTCTCACGACTGATCGGCTTGCGTGACTTCCACTCCCTCGCGATGTGGAGAAGCGTCGGACGGCAAGCTCTCCCGGCACAGAATGTATATGTATAATGTATAAAGACGGAATCTGTGCACTTGGAAAAGCCTCCCGGGCTGGCTCACGTTCGTCTTCTTGTGTTCTGGCACCTCCTGCGCGCGTATACTATCACTGCTTACTGTAAAGAAACACAGACAATTTATCTATCTATCCCACGATGGTCTTACCACCACTGTCTGCACTGGCACTTCCTGGACTCACCCTCCTGGACATCGGTGTCTGCTGTACAACCCTGATCGTCGCCGTCACTTTGTATACCCGCCGGCAACAATTTAAACAGCTGAATCTGCCGTATCCGCCTGGTCCCAAGGGTCTTCCGATCATCGGGAACGTCTTCGATAATCCGGAGAAACAACCCTGGGTTACTTATAGGGACTGGTCTCGTCAGATGGGTGAGCATTTTGCGTACTAGATATGATACCCAGGATGGCAGGAAGACGTAGCCTGAGACTGATTGCGGCTTGGACAATGGACGGGCAGGCTCTCCTATCATTAGGCTCGATATGATGGGCAGGAAAATAGTGGTGATCAATGAGTTCCAAGCGGCGGTTGATCTGTTTGAGAAACGGGGATCCATGCACTTGAACCGGTATGTGCTACAGTATGCTACCTACCACCGGGCTTCAAGTTGATCACGAGCTCTCTATCCTCTGCTGAAATACTTATGTGTATCACAATGGATATGGATGATGAAGCCCTCGGTTCCCCATGATGAATGAGGCGTAAGTCTACATTCCAGTCAACGCTGCCTCCATTTACGAATTCCGTTTCTGATCTGTCTGTTAACGTTGTATACTTATACCAGATGTGGGGGCAAGTGGCTGTTCGTGTTAACCGACGAACTCGACCACTGGGAACTCTGTCGCCACACATTCGATTCTTATTTCCGCAAGGCCGAGATGACACGATGGAGGGCACACCAGCTTTCTACGGCCCATGCGCTCCTCACGAGGCTTCTCGAATCTCCGGAGCGGTTCGAGGGTCATATTCACCAGTCAGTCGTCCAGCCACCATAGTTATTGGTACTTCGCTCGAGTCCGAGTTATGATGGCTGATTGAAGTCGTTTTGGGCCACGGCCCACAAGCATCACAGCGGCTATGTTTGTCGATATCGCGTATGGTATAGAGGCGAAACAGGAAGACGACGAGTTCATCGATGTTTCGGAGAGAGCGCTCAGAGGATTGGAAAACTGTAACAATACGGGCATCATCGATATCTTTCCGTGGCGTACGTCATTCACGATTCCATTCTACTAGTCATCCTATCGCCGTTTTTGTTATAAATTGAACTCTTGCCTTCTCGTGTTCGCGGTATGGCGATATGGCAGTTCAACACATTCCGAGTTGGATCCCCGGCATGCGTTGGAAGCAAAGTATCGACGTTTTGAAGACCTACGTCTTGCAGATGGTCGACGCACCTTACGAGCGGGTCAAGGAAGGACTCGTAGGCCATCTACTTATTCCATCTCGTCTGGACTCTTATGATGTCTGCTGATCGGCCGTTACGCACCGCAAAAGAACGAAGGGCTGGCAAAACCCTGCGTGACGACTGATCTCATGGCTAGGTTCGAGGATGAGATAACTGATAATTTCCGAAGAGAGTATGCCATCAAAAGTATCGCTGGGACGGTTTACGTGGGTGCGTGATTCAGAGTCTTCACAACGATAGTACAGGCTCCTGCCAAACAGTGCTACCATTCTCTAGCTGGTTACGACACGGTCGGTCTTCGCTCTTTTCCACGTCTAGCACACCGTACCCTTTCCACTCACTTTCCTTTTCCCCTTTTGATGGCCGAAAGACCGCTTCCGTTCTCAACACTTTCTGCCTCGTCATGACCCTCTTCCCCGATGTCCAGCGACGCGCACAAGCCGAAATAGACCGCGTCGTTGGCCCGAGTTCAGACCGTCTTCCTGAATTCTCTGATCAGGAGAGTTTACCCTACATCACCGCGATCGTGAAAGAGATTCTGCGTTGGGCTCCGCCATTGCCTTTGGGTACGTTCTGCCCTTTATTTCTTTTTTTGGCACCAACTACTACCATACTCACATCCTATACTTATCTTGGGGCCGGTGTAATGCGCTGTGATGATGGTGTAGGTTTACCCCATCGTACGAGTACAGCCGACACATATAACGGGTATTATATCCCGAAAGACTGCATGGTCCTAGGCAACTCTTGGTGCGTTGTGTCTGCGTCGTCGATCTTGATTTCAGTTTATGGACATCCCATGCACTCCGCTCTGGCTCAAATACTTTGATTTAGGGCCATCCTACGCGATCCAGAGGCGTATCCAGACCCAGACACCTTCAACCCGTCCAGATTCCTGACCCATGATGGCACCAAAATCGATCCTACCGTCCGTGATCCTGAAGTCACGTTTGGATACGGACGGCGTATATGGCCAGTAAGCACTGCCCACACTCGTTCTTTCACTTGTTATCAGAACCTATTAACATGATGTTGAACTACCCAGGGCCGCTTCGTAGCTCATGAATCCTTATGGATCACATTCGCGTATATATTGGCTACGTTCGAGATTGAGAGGAAGGTAGGCGACGATGGGAAGTTGGTGCCGATGCCGGAGGAGATGTTCGTCATGGGCTTAGTCTCGTGAGCCGCCCCTCTCCTCTCCACTTTGCTCTCGTTCTCTAGCCGCTGAGGTTTTTTTGTTGTTCGTGAAGACATCCTACTAAATTCTCGTGCTCGATCACACCGAGGTCAGAGGCTAGTGTGAGGCTCGTTCGAGCGGTCGGGGTGGACCGTGCGGAGTAATTCAGATGCATTGACGAGATGGAAGGATGGTCTGGGAACGTCGGCCCGATGTCGTTGGACGAGATTGAACGTACGGCACTGCTTCAAGTTCTCGCTCTCAAGCTCGTAGAATCGAGATGGGATTCGAAGGAATGGACGAAGAATCAAGTACTTAGTTCAGGAAGCTTGTACTTTTATTTGCTTGGACACACAATACTGTATGCTGCTCACACATCCAGCCGAGTGAACCTCGCCTCATGGCCAACCGGAAGTGCGCTCTGGAGGCAAGGCAGACACGGCACTGAAGTTGCGGCAAAGTTGAATTCGGGCGGAACCTTGATCGGTCTCCTTCCCACTGCCCGGCAACCTCCGTTGTCCGACAGAAATCAAGTTCTTCTCACGATCGCCATCAACAAACCATCGACGTTCGACGCGTACTTACGGTGAGAGGAGGAAGGGAAGAAAATGCATGCGGTGTGCAACTTTTGACGACTGTATCGCTTGGTGAGTATATTGTGTCTGCATTCTTTGACGAAACTTTCCCTTTGACGGAACAGAATGATACAGCAGATGTCCGGCAGGGTCGGAGAGCGACACTGATATTCTTCTTCTTTTACTTGGGTTTTGCGTTGTCGTGATGTCTCGAGCATAGATTATCAGGTCTCAGTCTTCCACACAAATGCTGCCATATAGTAACATATATGACAGACATTCGTCTCAGAGCCATAAGACGATCTTCACGTGAACTTTTAACGTGCGCGCCGCGCGCCGGTCAGGCTGTCCGCATCTCGTACAATAACTTGACCTCAGACTTCTCATTATAGAAGCCTCCATAGGCTCATTCCATCATGGTATCGAACGTCTTCTACCTCAACATACAAATATACCACACCCGCATTATAATGGTGCCCACCAAGTGCCCACTGTCTGTTATTTCTTCGGGTACGCCTTATCTGTACGCCCAATGCGAGCCCTAGCGAATGTCCGACCAAACAATACCTCGGCTGCCAGCCTCGGAAATGAATAGGCCGTATCCCATCCTAAATTACTATGTAAACTGTGTTCATTTTCAGAGTAATGTCATCGTACGCTTCGCACACAGACAGACTGAGTATTCTCAGAAGACCAGGGATCTGCCCGCCTGACTACGTGTAAGTCCTTCTTAGAGCGGTTCAAAAGGGACCATTATCCTCCCGGTTGATTTCTGATTGCGACCCTTCACAGTTTGTTTCGCTCTCCTTGCGTCGACATTCGAGTCCGATGTTTGATATACCCGCCCCATCCCTTCCGTCTCCTGCTGGGATCACACTTCTGGATGCTGGGCTATGTGCTGGGTGCGCAGTTATGTCGATTGCGCTTTTCCTAAAGCAAAGAAAGAACTATCCATACCCTCCTGGGCCGAAGGGCCTCCCGGTCATCGGAAATGTCTTCGATATGCCGTCGATAGAACCATGGGTTGCATTTAGAGACTGGTCTCGCGAGATAGGTGAGTACATAGGCTTTCAACGGCAAAAGAACGAGGCTGAATGTTTCCTGGTGGTCTTCATCGTCAGGCTCTCCTATCATTAGCTTAAACGTCCTGGGAACGACTATCGTAGTGCTCAATGATTTCAAGACTGCAGTCGATCTATTTGAGAAACGAGGGGCCTTATACTCCGGCCGGTGTGTACTCTCACTATTCGAAACTTATCTTCGTCTGATAGGGTCTGTTTCAAGCCCTCGATTCCCGATGTTGGTAGAAGCGTACGTTGTTGTTCTCGCATGGATCTATATTCTACGAGAACCTGAATAATCATGTTCTAGATGTGGGCTCGATTGGACCTTCCCTTTGTCTAACGGCGAGCACTGGAAGATCTGTCGTCGTTGTTTCGACCCTTTCTTTCGTAAAGGGGAGGTGCTGCAGTACAGGGAACGTCAGATGTCTACAGTTCGTTCGCTTTTGGCCCGGCTTCTGGACTCTCCGGAGCGATTCGTGCATCATATTCACCAGTGAGTCCATGCACAAGTCGTCCCACGTCCTTCCTATCGGGCCTCGACATGGCTAATTGCCTCTGTGCTCCAAGTGTGACGGGATCTTTGATGCTCGACATCTCATATGGTATTGAAACTAAGCCTGAGGGCGACGAATTTCTTGATACCGCGGACAAGGCACTTAGAGGGGTCGAGACATGCGATAACATGAGCATCATCGATATACTTCCTTGGAGTGCGTGCTTCCAAGCCATAGTTCCATTTGTGCTATTGCTAACTCATCGTTCCCGCTCTTGGACTCTGACAGTCCAACATATCCCAAGCTGGGTTCCTGGCATGTGGTGGAAGAAAAAGGTAGACATCTTGAAGGCTCAAGTCGTACGTATGTCAGACGGACCGTATGAGTGGCTATTGCAGCAAGTCGTCAGTCTCTTTCCCTGCCTTCGTAGTTCCCACCCGACATTCACCCATTTTGCGTGACAGAACAAAGGCTCTGCAAAACCATGCATAGGAACCGACCTCATTTCCATGTTTGATGACGGGACGATCGATACTCCTCGTCGAGAGGGCACGATCAAAAGCGTCGCTGGTACTGTATATGCCGGTACGTGTCCTACAGAAGCCTCGTAATAGGTTTGTCACTATCTAAATACCGTGGCGATTTTTATAGGCGGCTCTGACACAGTACGTCTTTTCTCTGTCGTTCAAATTACTGAATTTCCCTATTTGACTCACGCTCACCTTCGACGCCCAAAGACAGTTTCCGTCATCCACTCGCTCTTTCTTGTCATGATCCTATTTCCGGACGTTCAACACCGAGCGCATGAGGAGATTGACCGCGTTGTCGGCTTGACTCGTCTACCTGAATTCTCAGATCAAGAAAACCTACCCTATATCACAGCCGTCGTCAAAGAAGTCCTCCGATGGGCTCCTCCTTTCCCGCTCGGTGAGGATTAGCTCTTTCAATCCTTCAATGACCCTCACTCTTTCTCACGGTGTTCCCGTTCTAATTGTGATGGCAATTATACAGGTATACCGCATTCTTCTGCTACGTCAGACCTTTACAACGGGTACTACATCCCGAAAGGCGCTACTGTTCTTGCAAACTCTTGGTATCTCATCTCATATCTGTCTGGCAGATCGTCCTAGCGCTATAATGAACTTGATTTTCCTTTCAAGGGCAATTCTACGTGATCCAGTAGCCTATCCCGACCCAGAAGTCTTCAACCCGTCTAGATTTCTGACCGCTGACGGCAAAGCGATCGATCCTACTGTTCGCGACCCCGAGGCCGTGTTTGGGTTTGGCAGACGAATGTGTCCCGTGAGTCGAATTCCATCTGTGATTGTTTCAGATCTTCTATTCCACCACTGACCCGAACTTCTTGCACTGGCGCTACGTGCCTTTTTTCTGCTTCCTGTGGCGCTCTTTATTGACGTGCATCGTGTCGACCTCCACAGGGCCGCTTCCTTGCCCTCGATTCGCTATGGACAACAACTGCCTGCATAATAGCTTTATTCGATATTGAGCGGAAGGTAGACGATGATGGAAAATTGGCCCCATTGCCAGAGAAAATGTTCACCTTGGGCATCGTCTCGTGAGTTCGCCTATCGTCCCTGCTTTTCGTGATTGATCGTTGACCTCCCTCATACTATTGATCCTCATACGCAGGCATCCCACACCATTCCCTTGTTTCATCACCCCGAGGTCGGTCGCCAGTGCCAGACTCATTCGAGGGATCAATGTGGCCCAAGATACTTGATATCTTGATGAACAGTATATTGACGCGGAGGAATGACATCTGTTGCTGGCTGAGACCATACCCCATAATCGTTGAGTACTTCCCTGGCTGTTCTCACAGCAATCGTATATCCTACATTCCAATTACGCGCCAATGCTCTCGGAATTCTCATGTGGAAGATATTTCACAAATCTGGGTAGCAAATTGTCTGTATCCACGACAACTCGCATTCGACACGGACGCAACTACTGGTCGAAGATAGGGAACACTGCTGAACGAACGAGGGATTGTGATGCAGTTTATATCTGTACCAGACAGTGTATTTCTCTAGGCGCAAGTGCAGAGTAATCTTCGCGCCAACAGGATGAACGCTTTGCGTGGGGGCAAAGTACAGGTAACCACGGCGAAATTTCCAAGTTGGATCTGTGACCGATTACTAGCCGCATCCGACGGCGACCTTCGTTACCGGAAAGGATCAAATCCTGCGATCGCCCATCAAATTTGTGGAGGGCGTGCACCGTGTGGTGAACATCTTCCGCTTTCCATTCCGAAACATCTTATTTGCTCGAGGCCAAGAAGTCGACATTGATCTTCTCACTTTCCTTCGAGGTCTAGCGTTGCCGGCATGCTTCTGGTGTTGAGATATTCAGGCCACCACCAAGCCAGCATGGCACGGCCACGTCCAGTGTCAAACCCTCCCGCCTCCCTTCAGGCAGAGACTGGCATACAATGGTACTCAATAATCGATGCATACACGAAGAAGAGCGGTCGATCACTGAATATGTCTTTCAGATAAATAAGACAACCTTCAGGCGAGGTCGAGATTTCAGTGGGTCAACTCGGTAAGTCTATCCGCATCTCATATAACACCTACCCTCATGCTTCTCAGTATAGAATTCTTTGTAAGCTGATTCAGTGTGTCGAAGCCATCTTCTGCTTTGGTATGCACATCCTTTCTTCCTGTCCACCTCGAGGCACCCACTGGTGCTCTAAGTGTACGCCTTCTTCTACGCACAGAGCACGCTCTGGCGAACGCCTTTGATTCGGCTATCAATTTCCGAAATGATGCGACTATGTCAGATCTGCGTGAATATGTAAACAGTCTTCGTGTCCAGAGCAAAACCGGCGCGTAGTTCACGTACAGATGGACCAAGCATGCTCAGAACACTAGAGGACATCTAGCCGCGTAAGCACATATAAGGGTCTTTGCATCTCAAAAGCGGTTGTCCTTCTTCCAGTCAGGTTCTGACTGCGAGTTCCTCAGTGCGATTTGACTCCCCATTCCAGTCTTTCCTTGCGTCGACAACTCCGTCCTGATGTTCGATATCTCCGTCTTACCCCTTCCGTCTCCTGCTGGAATGACCTTTGTGGACGCCGGGCTGTGTGCTGGGTGCGCGGTTATCGCAACTGCGCTTTATTTAAAGCAACGAAAGAGCTACCCCTATCCTCCTGGGCCGAAGGGCCTACCTGTCATTGGGAACATCCTCGATATGCCGGCGATAGAGCCATGGGTTGCGTTCAGAAACTGGTCCTGCGAGATAGGTGAGCACTCCTCATAGTACATGTGATTTCGAGACCGAAGAACAAGGCTAATTAAGGCCTGATGACTCTCCTCGTCAGGCTCTCCTATCGTTTGCTTAAACCTGATGGGCACCGTTATGATTGTGCTCAATGATCTCAAG
Source organism: Stereum hirsutum FP-91666 SS1 (assembly GCF_000264905.1). NCBI lineage: Eukaryota > Fungi > Basidiomycota > Agaricomycetes > Russulales > Stereaceae > Stereum > Stereum hirsutum. The sequence continues at coordinate 1,361,997 of NW_006763142.1, read as the reverse complement.
ACTTCGGTCGACCTCTATGAGAAACGAGGAGCCATGTACTCAATCCGGTATGTAGTATGGTCTAGATGAGCCTGTTTTCTTCCCCTGACGTGTTCTGTTACAAGCCCACGTTTTGCTATGATAGGCGAAGCGTAAGTTGTTCTCCTTCGATAGTTATTCGCATTTCTCAGAAGGTTTTGTACTCTAGATGTGGACTTGGGTGGGGCTTTCCTTTGTCTAACGATGTTGAACACTGGAAGCTCTCTCGTCGTTGCTTTGATCCTTTCTTTCGCAAAAGCGAGGTGCTGCAATACAGGGAACTTCAGCTCTCTATGGCTCGTTCGCTTTTGATGCGGCTTCTTGATTCTCCTGAGCGATTTATGCATCATGTTCACCAGTAAGTTCGCGTCCGAATCAATTTTCTGTGAGTCCGAGTCAAAGTCCTTGTCATAACTCATCGCTTTTTTCTCCAAGTGTGACAGGATCTTTGATGCTCGACATCTCATACGGTATCCAAACAAAGTCTGAAAACGACGAGTTCATCGAGACTGCAGATAAGGCACTCAGAGGAGTGGAAGCATGTGACAACATGAGCATCATCGATTTACTCCCTTGGAGTACGTACTTTTAACCATTACAATCATATCATTTTTACATCCAACTCATTGTCGCCGTTCGTGTTCGCTGGCAGTTCAACATATCCCGAGCTGGATCCCCGGCATGTGGTGGAAGAAGAAGGTAGACGTCTTGAAGAGCCAAGTATTGCGGATGCGAGACGCGCCATATGAGTGGATCACAGAACAACTGGTCAGTCGTTATTCGTTGATTTGTGGTCTGTCATCCGCCATCCAACAGTTTGACCCGACAGAAAAATGGCTCTGCGAAGCCTTGCATTGCGACAGATCTCATCTCAAGGTTTGATAATGGAGCGATCGACTCTCCTCGTCCAGAGGACACTATAAAAAGTGTCGCTGGTACGGTGTATGCTGGTACGTGTTCGAGCCTCAGATTTAAGATATTTTGCCGTCGTTCTATCATCATCTGAATAGTGTGGTCATTATGTAGGTGGTTCTGACACGGTACGTATTCTCCCTGTCACCTAAATTTTTGAATAGAGAACACGCTCTCACCCTCAACGCTCAAAGACAGTCTCCGTCATCAACTCAGTCTTTCTTGTCATGACCCTTTTCCCCGACGTTCAACGCCGAGCCCACGAGGAGATTGACCGTGTCGTGGGCTCAAAGCGTCTTCCTGAGTTTTCCGATCAAGAGAATCTTCCCTACATCACAGCTATCGTCAAAGAAATCTTACGCTGGGCTCCTCCTTTTCCGCTTGGTGAGCATCAAATCTACTCTTTGATACTTTGATCTTCCTCGCTCTAGCGTACGACGTTTGCTCACATACTCAACTGCTGTGGCAATTATGCAGGTATACCACATTCTTCTACTACATCAGACATCTATAACGGGTGCTACATTCCGAAGGGCGCCATGTTGCTCTCGAACTGTTGGTAGGTTGTCTTTTTCGCCTTAGATTTTCTGAGATCATCTTGTCTAGATAACTAACTTACTTACTGTCTTCCAAGGGCTATCCTTCGTGATCCAGAGGCATATACTGACCCAGAGAACTTCAATCCATCACGATTTCTGACCCCTGATGGCACTGGGATTAATCCTACCGTCCGTGACCCCGAGGCCGTATTTGGGTTTGGTCGACGACTCTGTCCTGTGAGTCGATCAGTAATTCGTCTTCCATTCTCTATCACTAATTCAGATGCCTTCCATTGGGATTTTCTATGCCCGTGTCTGCTATGATGTTTCGTTGATTGGCGCTATGTCGTATTCAAGGGCCGCTTCCTCGCATCCGAGTCCCTGTGGATAACGACCGCTTGCGTGTTGGCCACGTTCGACATCAAGAGGAAGGTAGGAGACGATGGAAAATTGATTCCAATGCCAGACAAGCTCTACACTTTGGGAATAGTCTCGTGAGCCACTCTCAGACCCTAAGCAACAGGAGCATGACTACTGATCGTCGATGTTCCACCTACGTTGGTACTACGCAGGCATCCTACGCCATTTTCCTGCTCTATCACCCCGCGGTCGGAGGCTAGTGTGAAGCTCCTTTGAGCGGTCTATGTAGTCCATGACAGTCGATGTTCAAATGCGTCGATAATGGAGAGACGGAAATAGATGAATGGAATACATCGCTGTTCAACTGACGCCACTCAAATAGCAAACAGCCGTTTTTCTGCTCTTGTCATGACCAACCCGTCGTTCGCAGCAGTGGCCGGCTATCTTCAGACGCTGTAAATCCAAATATATAACAACATGCTCATGCGCTAGACACCACACATACATAGCCCAAATCATACGGGGTCACCAATATCGTCTGCAATACATCCGAGGACTCGTAAGGCGCTCTACATCAAGCTGGGCTCAGACTATATAAGAATGTATACTCAAAGAGAGAGCGCAGAAGATGTACGGAGTGACTAACGCAAGGAGCAACGGTCGACGCCACCCGTCCACCACCCGATCGCTCAATCCCCTAGTCACTAAATACAAATGAGCTTTGCATTGGCATCTGATCTCGGGGTGATAGTGCATGGGAATGGATTGGGTTGCCTGTCCAAGAAACACGACGTGAGTGGATGGGAAATAGATTGTCTGTGAGTTGAAGCAGAAAAAACCGATAACTTGATGAAAATGGAAGCTCACTGCATAATCCCCGAAGCGAACAACTCCTCTGGCATCGAAAGGAATCTTCCATCGTCACCTTTCGTCCTTTCAATATTGAACATAGCTAGGATGCAGGCCATCGTGATCCACATGGACTCAAGGGCCATGAACCTACCCTATAATGTCAGACACGGAACGTAAATACGGAGTTTTAGAGGACTTTCAGTTCAGTCTTCACAATTTGCGGATATAATAGAGGGCAGTGGCTTACGGGACACAAATGACGTCCAAAGCCAAACGTGACTTCGGGGTCCGGAACTGCGGGATCAAGCACGCCGTCAGAGGTAAGGAATCTTGATGGTCTGAACTCTTCAGGATCAGGATAAGTGGCTGGATCATGGAGCATGGCCCTGAATGATTGAGATACAAAACCAAAGCTTAGTGACCTCCACACTATGCAACCATATAAACACCACAGACCAAGAGTTGCCGAAAACGATAGCGCCTTTGGGAATATAATATCCTTTGTAGCTGTCTTCCTTAGCGGACGCATGGGGAACAGCTGTAAAATTGTAAAGTGCAATCATATTCGTCGAAGTTGAGTATGAGCGAGAGTACCAGAGACAATGAATCACTCGCCTAACGGGGTCGGAGCGGCCCAGCGTAGGACTTCCTTCATGACAGCCGTGATATAAGGAAGATTATCCTGGTCAGCGAACTCAGCCATGCGCTCTGATCCCACGACGCGGTCGATCTCTGCTTGTGCATGTTTTTGAACCTCGGGGAATAGGGTCATTGCAAGGAAGAGGGAGTGAAGAGCGGAAACAGTCTGATGCATATCTACCGTCAAGAACACCATAAATCAAAGAGAACGATTAAGACAAACTGTGTCAGCGCCGGCTATAAGTATGATATCGGTAACTCAGCAGAGCGTAGAGTAGATTGGTGCAATGTGGGAACACGTACCAGCGTACACAGTACCAGCAATACTCTTGATAGTGTACTCTCGTTCGGAATGGTCGCTTATCTCCTCCTCGAGCCTTGAAACTAGGTCCGTTACCACACAAGGCTTCGCGAGACCTCTCTCCTATATGATAAACACTCTCGATAAATTATTGGTACTTAGTGAGATGTCGGTTAAAACGACTGACAAGTTGATTCTTAACCCATGCATATGGCACATCGGCCATCTGCAAGGTCTGTTTCTTCAATATGTCTACTTTCTTCTTCCACCCCATCCCGGGTAGCCAGCTGGGCACATGTTGAACTATGGCGTAGAAATGGGTCAAAGCGAGAAATTATGAGCACGGAATCGGAAGTGATGAAGACTGGCACATACCCCAAGGGAGTATATCAATGATACTCGTATTGGTGGATTTTTCGAGTCCTCTGAGGGCCGTTTCTGCGATTTCGATGAAATGGTCATCCTCCGGCTTGGCCTGAATGCCATATGTAATATCGACAATCATAGATGCTGTCATACTTGGAAGAGCACGTCAGAGGGTATCTCAAGCTCGGCATAAACCTGGACAACTGACTAGTGAATATGATGAACGTAGCGCTCAGGAGAATCTAGTAGCCTGGTCAACAGTGAACGAATCATGGCCATCTCATGCTCCCGAAACTGCTGAACGTTTGCTTTGCGGAAGAACATGTCGAATCCGCGGCGAGACATCTTCCATTGGTGGGCATCGTTGATCAATGCGAAGTTGAACGCGAACCCACAGCTGGACAGGTGATATCAACATTTTGGGTTAGTTTGCCGAGTGAGAGACCTGACGGATAAAGTTGGGATAAGGACAACTTACGCTTCGTTCATCATCGGCATACGGGGGCTTTAAACATAAGAACTGAGCAATGAAACTCAAAATGAGTTTGATCAAGCTACACACCGATCCGAATACACCGCACCTCGTTTCTCGAACAGGTCAATGGCAGTCTCGCGGTCATTCACCACAATTATCGTAGTACCCATCGCGTTCAACCGGATGATGGGAGAGTCTAATAGCAAGGGTGGTCAGCCGGTACGGCCACACATCACGTAGAATAACCTACCCATCTTACGCGACCAGTCCCTGTACGCCACCCATGGCTTCTTTTCCGGTATGTCGAGTATGTTCCCTATGATCGGGAGGCCCTTGGGTCCAGGAGGATAGGGGTCTCTGTTTCGTTGCTTGAGATAAACAGCAAAGAGAACGGTCGCCGCTACGACGAAGACGCCAACATCCGCGCGGGTGAACAAACTCGGCGATGAAAGAGGTCGAAGGGACATGTCAAGCATATGATGCTGATCTTTTGCTGACCGGGAGATGGAGAAGAAGACGCCGAGGACGACAGTAAATGAACAGCCTGGCCCGGCTGGCTCTTATAAGTATAAGTAACCATAAAGCATACCCAATCAGAAATAAAAGACTGGATGTATCGGTATATCCCCCGTGGGGTTTGGTCCGAAATGGCACTTCGTGTGAGTGACATATCGCAGCAGACCTAAGGGTGGCACTAATCGTCAGCACCCAATGTGCAGCGGTGATGGCTGATACATAACGAGTGGAGAAAAATATATGGTGTCTCTCGTACGGAAGCCTCTGTCTGCATTAGAGTAACAAGAGCCAATCGAAGATGTGCGTTCATCGGACCAATCACCGATAGCCATAAAGATCACTCGAGACAAGCTTGAATTACCCGTCCCGGTGTACATAGCTTGTAACAGGCTGCGCGTCCTGGACCGGACATCTGTACTTCTCCAACGAAGGATCAGACATCGGTGAGAGAGATGAATATTTGCCATTAAAAGACTTCATATGGCTTTGTCTGATTCACGTACAACCAAAGCCCACGCTGGTGCATGAATGTATCGTGAGTCAGAAAAACATGAGCTGATAACTCGGCGCAGCGAGCGCAGACGTTCAATCTGATCAAAAAAGAGTGACCAAACAGTTTGATTCCACGAGTAGAGAAGTTCGTGGGATGCCTCGTCTCGGGATTCAATGAGCACGGACAAAGAGATGTCCGTATTGCGGCCGAATGGACGACGTAGCCAAACAGTGACGTTGGTAAAGTTCTGATATGGTCTGCGGACATTGAAGGAATCAGGAATCATTCAGGATTGAACAAACCCTTTCAGGAGATCACATCCGCTTACCGGCGGTTCCCGGATGCGTCTGAGAGATCACAACCTTCTCGTCTTGTTCTCGTCTCTCCCTTAGCTCGACTGTGTATTTTGCTTTACTTTTTCACCAAGGCTCGAGCGAACGCCACGACTCCATCAATGACCGGCTTTTTTCAGCCCTTTATGGCCGAACACTGTCGGAGCGACAGTAAGTTACCAAGTTCCAACATGTATTACTAGCTTGACTCGGTTGTACTTGTTCTTTCAGAAGTGGTAGTCCCATATTGGTTGGAGTGATGAATGATGATCTTCCCCTAACTATCACATTCATGGTGCTTCTAATCATCGTCAGATCCTCCGTAGGCAATTCTATCGAATTGACCTGATAGGTTGACTGATTGACTGAGGGCTGTAGAGCTCATTTGAACCATCGCTATATGCTCGACTTTGTTCCAAGTCCACCATGATTTTTTGGGAATCATGCACTATGATGGACAGACAAACAAGTCACATTCGACTTATTCACGGCTGCGCTTCTCCAGGGGTGCTGATGCTGGCATCGCTTCATGACACAAGATCGCGTTCGCAGCACTTTACCCTCCGGCGGGTACTACGTTGGTCCCACACAATGTCAAGTGAGAACTACCGCACCACACCGCATGATTCAAGTATTGAATGTATACAATGGCTTCTGATACGACGTACGTACAAATCCTCTCATGCGACATCCACTTATAGTGCTAGATGACTTGTCTCGATAAGCTGGACTCAGAGCCTTTTCACACCTCGTTTCGGGTCGTCACAGTCACCCATCCTTCGCCGAGAAGAAATGTTCGATATATTCCTTTCACTTCTCCTTTCTCTTTCTAGAGTCACTGCCATGGATGCTGGCATCTGTGCAGGCGGCGCGATGGTTCTCCTCGCGTTGTATTATAGGCAACGAAAGACGTACACGTATCCTCCTGGACCGAAGGGACTTCCTGTCATTGGGAACGTCCTCGACATGCCGCGGACAAACCCTTGGATTGCATTTAGGGATTGGTCTCGTAAGATGGGTATGTCACTATCCTAGTACATACGCTCTCAAAAGGGATAAATGAACCTGATCATAGCCCGATGGCTTTCACCTTCAGACTCCCCCGTGATTGGGCTGAATATGATGGGAATGACTATGGTCGTACTCAATGATCTCAATTCTTCCGTTGATTTGCTTGAGAAGCGAGGATCCGTATACTCGAACCGGTGTGTGCTCTGACTCTGCGAGTACTTATCTCTTCTGACGGTGTCTGTTCTAAGTCCCCGATTTCCAATGATGGCAGAAGCGTAAGCTGTTATTCTTTCTTACAACCTACAAGAACTGAATATTGGTGTTCTAGATGTGGGCTCGGTTGGGCCTTCCCCTTGACTAACAACATGGAGGACTGGAAGATTTGCCGTCGCTATTTTGATCCATTCTTTCGCAAAGCCGGAATGATGCGGTATAGGGAGTCTCAACTGTCCATGGCTCGCTCACTCCTCACCAGACTGCTAGATTCCCCTGAGCGGTTTGTGCATCATATCCACTAGTAAGTTCACGACCAAGTCACTTCGTTCCTGCCTTTGTTTGAGTCATGTTCCCAAGCGTGACAGGGTCTATGATTATCGACATCGCATACGGTATACATGCTCAACCAGAAGGTGACGAGTTCATTGGTATTGCGGATAGGGCACTCAGGGGGATTGAAAAATGCACGAATATGAGCATCATCGACATTCTCCCGTGGGGTGCGTATATCAAGTCCTCATCACCATATTTCTCATTAAGCCCAATTCGTCCCTTTCCGTCGTGACGCTGTAGTTCAACATATTCCGAGTTGGATACCCGGGATGTGGTGGAAGATGAAGGTGGACACTTTGAAGAGTCAGGTCCTGCAAATGTCTGATGTTCCGTACGAATGGGTCAAGGAACAACTCGTCAGTATATTCTCGTTCGTCTCTGGATTCTGTCGCAAAGGTCATCGATCAACTTTACGAAACAGAGCAGAGGTTTGGCAAAACCTTGTGTGGCCACGGATCTCATTTCTAGGTTCGATGACGAGATGATCGACACATCTTGCGAGCATCGGGAATATATCATCAAGAGCATTTCTGGGACGGTGTACGCTGGTACGTGTCACAGTCTGGTTGAGTCCTTGTCCGGTGATGTTCCACCTTTCGTCTGAATAGTAACATTACTCTCTAGCTGGATCTGACACGGTCGGTCTTCCCCTTGCCTCAAGAAATTTGGCGTACCTCACCTTCGCTTCGCTGCTCAAAGTCCGTTTCCGCCCTCAATACGCTGTTTCTTGTCATGGCCTTGTTTCCCGACGTTCAACGTCGAGCACATGAGGAGATTGACCGTGTCGTGGGCTCAAACCGTGTGCCTGAACTCTTTGACCAGGATAATCTACCTTACATTACAGCCATCGTCAAAGAAATCCTGCGTTGGGCTCCTCCCTTACCGCTGGGTGCGCACTGAATTCTTCGATTTATCGCTTGCTCTCATCTTGTGCTATGCCTTCTGCTCACGTACTTGGGCTGCGACGACGATGACACAGGGATGCCACATTGCGCTACTTCAGCGGAGATCTACAATGGGTACTACATCCCGAAAGGCGCCACAGTTCTCGCGAACTCCTGGTACGTTGCGTTCACGACTTTGCATCTGATTAAGGGCCATCCCAGTGATGATGTTATCCCTTCCTCCACCCTACTAGGGCCATCCTCCGTGATCCAGCAGCCTATTTCAACCCGGACGACTTCAACCCGTCAAGGTTTCTTACACCTGACGGTACAAAAATTGATCCCAACGTCCGTGACCCCGAGGCCGTGTTTGGCTTTGGCCGACGCCTGTGTCCCGTGAGTCGACAAGCAACTCCTTTTTATCTCTGCCTGCCGACTTTGACTTCTTCCATTGGGACGATCTATATCCATGTTTGCTGTGACCTGTCTCGGTGATGGCATTGTATGAAAATTTCTAGGGCCGCTTCCTTTCGCTCGAGTCATTATGGATAACAACTGCCTGCGTATTAGCCATGTTCAATATCAAGAGGAAGGTGGACGACGATGGAGTATTACTTCCAATGCCAGAGGAGCTATTCACTTTAGGCATCGTCTCGTGAGCCCTTCTTCCATCTACCACTATCCCTGGAAGCACAGCGGCTGAACGGTGGCCCCGTGTTTATTGCTGGTACTACAAAGGCATCCTGCGCCGTTTCCCTGCTCCATTACCCCGAGGTCGGAGGCTAGTGTGAAGCTCATTCGCGCGGTCGGGGTCACCCAAGATGCCTGAGTCGCTGTAGACACGGAGAAATGACATGTCGTAGGCTAGAACTTCGACGTATAAGTATTGAATGGCCACTAAGCTGTCGCGGTAGCGGTACATACAGACGATAGGAGAATGCATCCAGACGTTCAAGCCAAGAATCTGCTGGCTGGCAATAGTTATAGGGCATGTAAACTTACAATGGCTCAAGTGAGCACTGCGCTGGCTACGCCGTACGTCTTCCGCACGAGGACAACCATCATATCAAAATATGTACCATTGGATATAGCGATAGTGTGCATAGATGTGCAGATACTGAGGACAAAGAAACAGTCGAACGAGAAGACAGGACACGACTGAGTGATCAGTGCACTTCACCCAAAGCCTGAATCAAACGCGCGGCATTTTCTGAACGAGGGGTAATGGAGCACTTGAAGGGTGTAGGATGCCTGAAAGCGTGCACGACCGATAGTCAGCAATGTGCCAACAACGAGAAAAGAAAATTTTAACTCACGTCACCAGACCTGAATTGAAGAGTTCTTCGGGTAAGGGAATGACCTTTCCATTGTTTCCTACAGCCCTGCCGATGTTGAACATGGCGAGAATGCAGGCAGTCGAGATCCACATTGAGTCCAACGCCATGAAGCGACCCTAATCACGCCGCAATAACGAGTTCGTAAATATATCCGTCAATTCTCACGGGCGAAAGCCGAAGCTTGAGATGCATAACTGGATGCTATAGACTTACAGGGCAGATACGACGACCGTAACCGAAGGCAACTTCTGGGTCCTGAACGTCGGGATTGATCTTCAGGCCATCAGATGTGAGGAAGCGAGATGGGTTGAATGACTCCGGATCGGGGTATACGACCGGGTCGTGAAGAATGGCCCTACAGTAAAGACAATTGGTCATCTACCAGCGATCACGGACGAGAAGAGATGAGACAGGTGAGCGTACCATGAATTGCCAATGACGAGAGCATTCTTGGGGATAATATACCCCTTATAAACGTCAGTCTGAGTGGCCATGTGTGGCACAGCTACGCGACATAAAAGTTGCGGATGAGGGACAGTGCGAAAAGTCGATGAGAAAATGGTAGATTCATACCGAACGGAACGAACGCAGCCCAGCGCAAGATCTCCTTGATGATAGCCGTGATGTACGGAAGCTTGTCCTCGTCAGCGAACTCAGGCAGACGTTCAGATCCGACAACGCGGTCGATTTCTGCGTGAGCGCGTTTTTGGACTTCCGGGAATAGTGTAAGGACGAGGAAAAGAGTGTTGAACGCAGAGACCGTCTGAGATAGCGCAGAGAATGTCAGAAAATAAATAAATAAAGACGCGCGAGCGACGACAAACAGTATCAGAGCCAGCTAAGGGAGAGAAATACGGTCAGTCCAAGGGTACCGCACATTTACAAGAAAGAGCATGTACCGGAGTAGGCTGTGGCAGCAGTGCTTTTGATCAGGTACTCTCGACGCGCATCGGTGAACTGATTTTCGAACTTCGCGATGAGATCAGTGGTAATGGAGGGCTTCGCCAGTCCTTTTTCCTATGATACGCTGTTGGCATTACTACAAAGGACGGAGATGAAGTTCAATCTTACGAGCTGTGCTTTGACCCACTCGTATGGGGTGTCGCGCATCTTGAAACTCCAGCTCTTCCAGACGTCGACTTTTTTCTTCCATCGCATTCCCGGCAGCCAGCTAGGTACATGTTGAACTAAACCAAATTAAAATGAGCACGAACAAGCATGGTGCGAAGGCAGAATCGAAGACGTACCCCAGGGAAGGATATCGATGATGTTCGGGTCTCCGGATGCCTCCATCCCTTCCTGGCCCTTCTCCGCAATTTCGATGTATTCGTCGTTCTCCGGCTTCACCTTGATGCCATACGCAATATCGAGAATGAGAGACCCAGTCATGCTTCGAGGGACATTCAGAGTCGAAGGAGAATCCGCAAAATAAATGAGTTGAAACTCACTAGCGAAGATGCTGCATGAACCTTTCGGGCGAGTTCAGAAGCTTTCCGAGAAGAACATGGGTCATGGCGACTTCATGTTCCCTGTACTGTCGTGAAGTGATCTGGCGAAAGCGAGTGTCGAACTCCTTACGGCAGACTTTCCACTGCTCGATGTCCTCGCAGAAACCGAAGTTCCACCCGAAACCACAGCTGACATGAGAATTGTGTGAGACAGGCAGCATGTGGATAAAGGGATGATTACGGCACTCACGCTTCGTTGAGCATGGGCATTCGCGGGCTTCAGGGAGTTGCTTTCAGAACCAGCGACAATAAGGATGGAAATGCAAACACACCGGTTCGAGTATATCAGACCACGTCTCTCAAAGAACTCGGTGGTGGTCTCGAGATCATTTAGAATGATCATAGTCGTCCCTAGCATGTTCAAGCGGATGATAGGAGAGTCTACAGGATACATCGTCAGTCCGCGTGAGATTGATGTCCTCAAGACTATGACCGCAAAGGCACACCGAGCTCGCGTGACCACTGGGCGTACTGAATCCATTGACGCTTTGGAGGAACGTCAAGGACATTCCCAATGACAGGGAGTCCTTTAGGCCCGGGGGGATAAGGGAAGCTGTTTTTATTCCGGACGTAGAGGGCAACCAGCGCGAGGGCCGTCCCAGCACAGACAACCACATCAAGACGGCCGACTTCATCTAGCGGCAAAGACGACAAAGATTGAAGGCCGAGCATGGGATTCAAAGAGGGAAAACACAGAGGGTAGTGAGATGCAAACGAAGGTAAGATGACGAGCGCGAAGGATATAAACCCTTAGAGAGAACTCAACAGAGTTCACGGGCACGAGTCGTGCCGACATGAGACCAGTATTTATTTGGCAGCCTCGGGTCGAATGGAGCTGGACAGAGCTGGACCTCTTCTCTCATGCGGCAAGGCTGGTCGTTAAGCGAGATATTCAACCCTATCCGAAGCGTTAATGCTGCAATAACGGCCCCTTGACACGTACGTTACACAACCTTCTCACCTCCACATGTTCCTAGAATCCCATGGTAAGCGAGGGTAAGCGCTGCATCCAATGAACGTGCAGCGGATTCTATGCATCAATTCGAAGAAGCGTCATCTCTTTAAAGGGCTAGACTTCTTCGGTGCTTTGGTCGAGGAATGCGCTGGAACCACAGGTGCTGCGCCACTGCCAGTGAGCAGTGCTTGAATCGTTCCGAAAGCTGTCGAGACAGGCAGAGATGCAGCTGCAGAGGGTGTGGCAAGCTCTGTGTGAATTTTGACGACAAATATAGCTTTCGCATAGGAGAGACTCAGCAATTGTCGGTGAAAAGCCCTTGGAAAATCAGAGAATCGTCTCAGTCTCAGTCTGAGCCTGACCGAGCCACATTTTTACGCAAGGCTTCCGGGATTTCCCGTCGACGGGGCGCCACACAACTGCACACAACTGCCACACATTCTTTCTGCTCTGATCTGTCAACGCTGCCCTGCATCAGCATATCTTTCGCTGTCTCCTTGACACGGACAAGTGCCCAGGTCGTCTCCCGATGTCAATGTACTGAATTGATACTCGAAGTCCCTGTTTCCAAGCCGCTATCTGTCCCCTAACCTCCGAGTCGGCTCAGACGGTGTTTACATCCTGATTATCGACAGGTTGTGTACCGAGTGGTCCTCGGTGAGCTTCAACTTCACTTTTATCAGAGGAAGATGTAAGTATTGACGTTCTTTGGGTTGTCAGGGCGAAGACCACGGACGTTTCATGTCGTCCTGGCACGACGGCGACGTTTTCGCAACATCTCATCTCAGCAAGTTTGTGCTAACGATGTGTCAAGTTATCCTTGATAGTTTCTCATCACCATGGCCTCAGAATTGCACTAATGCAGAAGCGACGACAGAGCGTTCTATTTTGACTTGACTGCCTTGCTCGAGAACTTTTCTTCTCGCACAGGACTCACCATGACGAAAGCTTCAAGCTTTGAGCTGGATGTTGGATTGCACTGTTAGCGGTCCGTTCCTTCGTACATACAAGAATCGTGTTTGGAAGGCTTGAGTGTTCTTGGGCACCCGACGGCATCTCCGGCCTCGAGGCCATGGTGATTCGAAAGAACCAAGGTGACCACCGTCGCGAATTGTCCATAGGTGCTCGAGCATAATTCCTGGCCGCCGATTGAATTTTTTCATCTTTGCCTCCGACTTCTCCGAAAGGCTATTCCATTGCGGGAAGGATGCACCAGAAACTCAATTCGAGTAACTTTTATATTTCTTTGATCTTGTCTCCATGAGGCTTTATCCGACTCCACACAGTGCACGGGGGTATGAACGAACTCCGTTCGTCGTATCGAGATCTGCGATCAGACGCCGTCATTCGCATACTCATGCATATGGGGCAGCACACATAAACATCGGTTGGTCGGACAATATGAGTTGATCATTGTTGGACCACGTTGGTTGGACGTCGCGGCCTTTATTCCCTCCTTTCTACCGCTCTTCACCCCATTTCATCCTACCCAAAACACTTACATCGTAGTGGTCGGCCGGTACAGAATGGGCGAGTACGATACGACCATCGGTGAGCACAGTTTCTCCGTCATAACGAATCTATGCGAGTGTTGACCTAACTGCTGATTCGAACAGGCGTCCTGCTGGTGGGACTGTTCTGTGAGATTTGTTGGATTGCCTTCACTAGCGTCGGCTGAATTATAGTCTCATATAGTCAATATCTTTCTGTACGGCCTCGTCTGCTACCAGTTTCTCTTATATTATATGTCCCGTAAGCCCCGATGCCATTCAGCTATAGCCTCACTCTTCTCACGAACTATTTCGGTCACCAGCCCACAAGGATAGGCTATACATCCGGTCGGTTCTACTCATTCCCTTGTTATTTACCTGCTGATCACCCTACTGCAATAGAGCCTTGGTCGGAGCGCTGTTTGTCGTAGACACCATTCATGCTGGCGTGTATGTTGTCCCCTTTCTATCCTATTTCTTTGCCTCTGATTGAAATTATCCAGGAGCGTCTACTCGGCATGGGAGACCTGGTCCGTATTCGTCCTCTCCTGGTTCAAAATTAACGACTCATATATACCCTTAGTGTGACCAACTTTAACAACCCTGCCATCCTATTCCGTAAGACCTCCTTAGATACTCGGGTGTCGGACGTCGTGAGCTCACCAAAGATCTGCTTCAGGCGTCAGCTGGACGATCACCTTCAGTGAGTCTTCCTTAATGTCTGACCGTCGTTGATGCTCCACTGACCGACCCCACCCTGGCATCTGGCCTCTAGCTGCTTGTGCAAGTACGTTCGAATACATACCTATCACGTTTGGCGCAAGTTCACATTACCCCATCAGCTGCTCTGACCGCTCTACTAAGCCAATCTTTCTTGGGCTGGCGGTTAATCTATTTTGTATGGTGCCTGGTAGACCTCTCGCTAATTATCCTCATCGTTCGCCATAGTGTTTTCCTATTCACCAAGAGCAAGATCCTTGCCGCGATCATATTCGTGTTTTCGTTCACCAGTTTTATCTGTGGCATGATCGCTGGTGTACAATGCGGTATCCTTGGAGAGTGAGTCCATTTTACTATAGGCATTGCACGCCAAGTACTTATCGTTTTTCCATTCGTCACAGGGTGGCCCTGCTTCCTACCATCTCAATCGTCTCCCTGCTATGGCTTGTCTTCCAGACCTCAGCTGATATCATTATCACCGGTACGTCATCTCTCCATGTGACCATGCTCAATTTGTTGACATCTGCTGCCGTTCGTGCAACGTCTTATCGCAGTTTCCCTCTGCTGGTCCCTCTGGCGCTCCCGTACTGGCTTCCGCAAAACCGATTCGCTCATCTTCCGCGTCATGCGCGGTGCTATTCAGACCGGTCTCTTCGTCACCATCTTCGCTCTCGGAGACATGTTTTCGTTCCACTTCAACCCTACGACGAACCTTTACGCTATGTTCGCATTCCCCATTGGGAGAATCTACACCAACGTACGTTATGCGCTACTGTCCTTCGTATTTACCTCCGAACTGTGACACTGATGCATATGCTTGATGTCGACGGGGGTCCATGTTTTCTGTACAGACTTTGCTGGACACTTTACTCTCGCGCAGAGAGATGAAGTCGCGCATGGGCAGCCAACAGGATGTTGAGGTACACTTTCTGATTATCTGCGTTCATTGTCTTCTAATCATTTTCACCCTACTCTACACGGCTGCAGCACCAATCCTTGCAGCAAACCTCCATCCGCCTCAACCACGTCGACGTCAACGTCTCTCGCGAAGTACGCGTCCAGAGGGACTTCGCCTCCCATCACACTATGGACGGCTCTGACAGAGATGTGAAGGGCCTTCAGACAACTAGCGATGAAGGGAACGGTGCCGACCAAAAGGCGATGGCGTTTTGAGGTGCATACTTCGATCACATAGCTTTAGATGGTAGCTATATTCAAAAGACTCTTGCCTCGCACTCTTACGAGAGACGAGGTGTCGATTATTATTCTCTTGGGATAGATATGAATAGGCTACATGCAAGTTGAAAGCTACTGTACTGCACAATCGATCGAATTTATACCAAGTGCGGATTCATTCAGCGCAAGAAAGAGTAGTTCAATGCTCGCAAAGAGAAAAGGTCGTCGAACTAAACCAGAAATTATTGTTGTCCACGAACGCCCTCCGCTCATCCATCAGCTCCTCCCTCATCTTCTTCGCCTCCTCCATCCCAATCGGCCAATCATCTACCAAATTCCCGATCTGCATCCCCACCTCGATAGGCAACTTCCCAAAGCTCTTCGTTGACTGCAGCTCCTCGGTCCACCAGTCCCTCCTCTGAGTGGGTACGTTCTGCGTCGAGATGATCTGGATATGAGGATCGACGAGGAAGAGCGCCAGGATCTTGCGGTGGCCTGGTTTCGTGGGGTCGGCAAGACGGAAGGGCTGGACGCAGTGTTGAAGAATGTTGGGAAAGGTGATGAGGCGGCCTTCTTTCGTGAGGACGTCGCCGAGCTCTTGAACGCTGGATTCTCCGTTCTGGCATCCAAATACGACTTGTAACCATTCATGATCGTCCTGTCCATAGTTATAGTCCATGGTATCCGCGTCAGATTGTTGACGGAAAGAAAGATGGCTGTCGGTGATGTTCTCGCAATCGTAGTAGTAGATTGCAGTTGCACAGATGTGCTCGTTCTAGATCATTCATAGCAGTCAGAACGTTGGATAACGAAAGATCGGGATACGGAGAACTCACAAGCTGACCCTCGACGTGCCAGCTCCCGCCATCGTAGGTCGGCTTCTCAGGCGTAAGCTGAATATTAGCCAACTTCACGATCACCTGTAACCCCTTCTCCGCAAAGTCAGTCTCCAGCACCACACCCGCCTTCTCTTCGAATTCTAGTGCGTCGAATATTACGGGCTCCGGCTTGAGTACGTTAGAACGCCTCCAAGCTCTCAGCCTATCTGAGTAGTCACCATCATCCTCGCCTTCCTCCATCTCCGGCTCCTCTTCGTCTCCGTATGAGGGGCCGTTATACGTTGGTATACGAGCGGGGTTGAGCTCCCCACGTCCGCCATCCGCTTGAAGAGCTGTGAGTGTTCTGTTCCAGAGCGGGACGGTGCGTGTGATGACCTGTTCGACGACGCTGTAGAGACCCTTGTTGTGTTGAGGATGCAGATTATTGATATAGCTCGTGATCCTGAATCGGCCTGAGTTGCTATTTTTCACGACTAGAGGAAAGTGACGAGCTTAGGACTCACTTCGCCACACCGTCAGTCAGTTTCACCTGACACGGAAGCCACTGGTAATTGCGACTCCAAGGAGTGGGATGACGGTCTGAGTAATAGTGACCCCGCCCATATAAGTCATCACGGATGAATTCGCACTCCTCTTTCGAGGGAGCGGGAAGAACGACGCCCTCGCCACACCTACGGATGCAGTCGTCGAGGCCACATGTGCTATCGGGCAAAATCCTCGTCTTTCCGTAGACGAGAGGAAACAGCGATGGGTGAACAAGATCCAGGACCTACTTTTCTGTCAGCAAACGCCACAGCTCGTGTAGGACAGAGAGTTACCTTCTCGTCAGAGCCGGGATGCCAATCCTTGTACTTATCCGGCACATTCTCCAGAGATATCACGGCTGCTTTGAGCTCGTCTTTCAACTTGGGAGAGATAGCAGAGTCCGATTTAACGACGTCGCCTTCGAAAGCAATGACGAATCCATGCTTCTTGAATAGTTCGGTTTTCCAACGCAGCTCGACGATGCAGTAGTCGACCATTAGCTCCGTGATATCGATCTCGGGTGTGGCGAGGGCTTCAGCCTTCCACTTGGCGGTAATATTGTCATCAAAAACCTAGGACACGGTTTGAAGGTGGCGGTTGAACATCGGCTATGGGTATAAACGAACTTCGATAAGTCTTACCTTCTCCTCCCACAGAGGTTTGTCCGTCAATTGGTTCATGAGGCGCATCATCGTGATCTCTCGCAAGGTCAACAGAGTTGTGCTAGTTCGGAAGCATAGTCTAAGACACGAGTGAATGCAATGCAAAGAGATAAAACCTTACGTATCTCCTCCTCGAAGGGCATTCCTAAACCTAAAATAACAGTTGCATGCCATCAGCACACAGTATCATTTCACGACACCAACCTAGCAAAAATGGAAATGTAAGGACACACAACTCACAAAGTGTCTCCGTCTCCTTGTTGAGGATAGTGAACCTCTTGATATTGGTACGTTGGAGGGCCAAGAGAGCGATGAACTTTATGGCTTGGTTGGGGTTCGAAGTTGACTGGTAGGCCGTATCCTGGAAGCCTATAGGGGCCCGGTTTAGGGAGCTCAGGCATATGGATTGGGGCCGGTCTCTCTCTCCTCTTAGGGTTTTCACCGGATAACATCTTGCGGAGGGCCGAGGGCTAAGGCGTTGAAGTTGCGGAAAGTCGAAGGAAGGACGTCAAGCAGGAAGTCAAGCTAACTTGCAGAGGAATGTGTCGACTTGGTGTCAACTAAGATAGTGGTTGTTGGCCAGCGGGGATTCTATAGTGAAGAGGAACGATTGTCTTCCTCGATCTTTGAGTCTGGATTTCGAGACTGAGCGGGGATGTCTGTATCTTGTTCACGAGTGCTGGTATATATAGACCGCAAGGCTCGGATAATGCCAGGTATGATGCCAGGGCGGAGTGGGAGTTTGAGCGGATACATCAACACAACATCAACGCGACTGAAGTCACCACAACGGCGGGACCGCACAGAATGACTTGTGTGAGTGGTCGAAAGTGTAGTGCCTGACTTCGATGACTGTAACGGCGGGCGAGAGGGCGGGTTCAAGGCGGGTATCATCAAAATGACTGGTCGTCGTGCGCCACGACGCCCGACGCCGCGTCGGGATGCGGGCCTCACCGTCTTGTCAGATCGTGCAGTGAAGTAGGTCGATATAAAAACGGTCAAGACAGCTATTATATCTCAACTACCTCTTCCTCTCCTCTCGAACCTTAGGGTGCATTCGGCAACCGAGAGCGGCGGATTCTCGCCCGATTTCCAGCCACAGATTCTCGTGCCTGCGGGTCGGACCGAGCCATCTTCGTACTCCGACGCTGTCACGCCCGACGGTACCGTGATCTTGCACGTCGAGTACCATCCCATGCCGTGTTCGACGCAAAATCTACGACTCGAAGGGCTGAAATTAGCTTCTAATATTCGCAGAAGGACTTGTGAGGGAGACCGTTTCGCATATTTCCCCTATTTTTTGTGGACGAAAAAGTGACTGGTGATGGCGTTACAGTCGTTTGCATATGAAACCCGAGGTGGCGTTTTTCCGCGCGCGCGGAAAGTTGTTTGTCTTAGCCAAATACGTGACGAACACTTGTCACCACGGACATTTCCGAAGTCTTGGAACAATGCCCGTACACACCGTACACACCGTACACACCGTGTACGCATCTCTCGTCCTACTTGCTTCGGACGTGCTGGACCTTCCTTTTACACCTCAGCATCTTCGGAATCTACTATATACATGGTAATTGCAAACATCCTGCACATTCTCAGCGACGACGGAACTGTCAATGAGTTCAGGTTAGACTTGAACAAGTCAAGCCGACCTTGCTTTCCATCTTGAGTACCGATGAACGTTCCTCCGACACAGATTGGGACTCGCACCACATCAGTGCCTCTTTCTCCCACTCCTCCTAGTGGGTAGGTTCTCAGCTCATGTCTCAATGATTGAAGGCGCTCAACTTGACATTGCGAGGAGGCCCTCGTCCATCATCATCCATTTGCACAACTGTTCTGTGTCCCATAGTGTAAAATGTACAGCCCCCATTTTATGATGAAACATTTTCTGCACTTCTTTATCTACCCTTAGACTGACGCAAATGTCAGTGTCGAGGCTTTGGTCCACTCTTTGACTATGTGGCTCATGGTGCCACACCGTGACTCGCCGTGACTGTTTGGATAAGACAAACAACTTTCCGCGCGCACAGAAAAACACCGCCTCGGGTTTCATATGCAAACGACTGTATGCTCGAGACTGCGACTTCACGAAATTGTTGGGAATTTCAAGTTCTGACTCGGAAAGCCGACCGCATGAGCTTGGCGTAGAAACCTCACGGCGTTTCAAGAATGTTCACACAGTCATAGAATGGAGGATATGCTCGTACATTTATCGCGTATGTTGCCGAGGTTGGCACCAGCAGGAGTCCCGACGAATAATCCTCGCATTGTGGGATATTCATCAGGGAAACCCGACCTCGCCATCACTGCAGAGTATGATCAGTACAAAAAACAAAGAGAAGATAGAGTGACCCCACATGTTGTTCCTAAACCCAGAGTAACGTTCCACGTAGCTTTATCTAACTAGAATTCCATCAACGGGTATGTGAATAGGGTTGACTAGGGACACCTACAAGTCCTCTGATAGAGGCAGAATCTTCGGCACCAAGAACGGCATCATTCATGCTTGTAGAGACTTCGCTCCCGGGTATGTTGAGGAGGTCGAACCTTTGATGAAAAAGTGAGATGGATGATCCAGCCGGAGAATCGGGATGAATGGGCCGTACGTATTGCTCAGAGCAGTCGAAACATCAAGCACGAAGACCTCACCGAACTTCGTGGGTAGCTCAGTTGGGATCGAGCTCTGTCCGAAGCGTACTGCAGTCAAGGACTCCTCCTCCTCTGACCGAGGATCAATATAGTCCATCACATCGAGGTCCGCAGACCTAAAGTTTCTAGATAATAGCAGGCGAAGTCAGCCTGTTGAAGCTGTGGATAGAAAGCAGAGGACTCGCGGGTAAAGGACGACCAGAGTCTTCATGGTATATGGATGACGCAGAGGATTGAAACGAGGGTTGTCAGAGGATTGTTGTAAGCAGCTCAAGGGATTTCGGACGGGCTGTGAGTGATGGACAACGTCAAACCGATGTTGTGACAGCTGGCACGATTCCGTTCCGCGGAAACACTCTATGGCGATAATCCATCGGCCTTGTTGCGAGAATCATTATCGTCTATATCTTCTCGGCTGTGCAGAACGTAAGTGCCCGTACTGGTCTATCGTCATACACACCTCATGATCCTCGAAACTCTCCAAAGAGCGCCTTCGACCTTCCGCCACACTGTAGTGGTGGGCGCCGGACATGGTGAAACTGGAAGAAGACGTTCTAAGTGCGATATGGAGCGTTTGAAGCTAGTTGAAACACAGAAATCCTGCAGTGGGGATTTTAACCACCAGAGTTCGATAGGAAAGCTATTAAGATGTATTGCGTGTAAATCCAAGGTAACGGCAAATCGTGCGGCTCTCAGTGCAAATCCGTGGTGGTAATCCGGAGAAAGCCGCGCGGAGTTTGATTTGACTAGACCCACTCACCGTTCGGGCACGTCGTACTCTTACTCTTCGATGGCTCTAGGATGAAGTAGGACCTCCACATACACACCTTGTTACTTAGATTACTCTCAAACGGAGAGATTACAGGTATTCTTCCCAAGGCAGTCTCTTTTGTGTTGACTTTTATTTTTGGGCTCAAATGCATCCTCGTTCGCGAAGGGGTCATAAGTTACCCAGCACTTTACATTCGCTAAAGGACCATTCATCAATACCTATGCATCCTGACACTCACGAATCCTCTATGTGTTTGACTTGGCGATGCAACACCCTGTAACAAGTCTCTCGAGTCGCCTGTGACACGTTCTACGTGGTATTAGTCTCTTTGACCCGGCGGTGCTAGCTTCGCTGTATGGTCATCACTCTGTGGCAAGCTCCCTCTCTTCCTCTCTTGACGCCTTGAAAGCCGCCGCATATGCAGTCCTCCTCTCAGAGCCCATCTTTATAAACTACAGGTTTTGTGCTACTTCTCGCCCTTCTTATCCCTTCATCGCCGTTCTTCGGCCACAGTCCCACATAAATCACTTTGGAATAATGCATTGGCGCTTGTTATCCCTCTTTATAGCTCTGACAGCATCGGTTCAGATGTCCATGCTGTCTGGAGCGTCTGCGAAGGTAATTATCATCTTCATCGCATGAGTATGAGGATATCTGACCATGTCCACTTTACAGTCTATAGTAGAAAAAGACGTTGACCGGTCTGTCGAAGTGTCCTGGCCTTCCCTCTTTAGTCGCGCCAGTACGTCTTAGAATATTTGCTCATCTTAACGACGGTGAAGTCTGACCCTTTGGCAGGCCTGACTGACGGCGGGTCTGGTGATGGGGATTGTGATCCGTGAGTAATATCATCTCACTCGAGTGTGTTAGTCGCTGAAGCTTGTACGCATTCAGTTGCGAGGCTGCCTGTTCCATCAACGAAGTCGGTGGGGGTGCTAAAAAACGATCCTCAGACGGCGAAGACGAGTACCCGGAGTTGAGAACGATCTACGGAAACGCAAGTGCTACCGAACCTTGGCTGGATAATGAGGTCGCTCGCTGGCACGTCATCGAAGGCCGTGCGAACACTCTTGCGTTCGACTGCGACAAGATTCCTAATGTCTGCCAGAACATGTGTTACGGAGTGGTAAGTAGCTCTCGCTCATTAGCTTTCTGAAACTGATATCCTTGCTACTCAATGGTGATAGAACTGTATGTCTTACTCGACTCTCGATTTGATCCTTCATTGTTCTCATGGATGTCAAATCCGTTATTGCTACAGGCAAAGGCCTCCCAAGGACTCTGACCGTCTCTAGAGCGACGGCCAAATGTCAGAATGCGCGAAAGAAGAACTCTTGCGGCTCTTCCAACCCCAACAGATGCAGTACGAGATTGTAAGGTCGCCTCTAAATCTTTCGAACGGGTAGTGTACTTACTGGTCCTCTGATTACAACAGCAACCCCGCCTTTGCTGCTGGTAATTCTTGTGATGAGTATCCATTTGC
Organism: Stereum hirsutum FP-91666 SS1; assembly: GCF_000264905.1. Lineage (NCBI taxonomy): Eukaryota > Fungi > Basidiomycota > Agaricomycetes > Russulales > Stereaceae > Stereum > Stereum hirsutum. The sequence continues at coordinate 1,339,631 of NW_006763142.1, read as the reverse complement.
AAGCACGCTGGAGGGCCAACGAGCCGCACAGGACGCAGCTGCAACTCGTCAGTCACACAAATCTGCTCAATCATGCTCATAGGTCGCTCAAACACATTGGTTTTTTAGGGTGCGTGCCTAAGGGCGAGAACTCATGTAAGCCCATCTTTCGTACATGGTTGGTTCATTGTGATTGGCACCAAGATTGACCCGCACTTTCGCCTTTAGCTCAAGGCGGGAGCATTTCCGGGCTCTACCGTAAACTTCCAGACAACACGCAATTCACTGTTGAGTTTCACGGCGCCGCGGGGTCGACAGGATTCTGTGCGGCCAACCACCATTGTGCGGCCACAGCTGGTACTAGCCAACAGTGAAGGGCACACGTCGTCCTCCCCTCCGCGTTGATCATAAACGCCATCCGAGGATATCTATTTAGTACTAGGTGTTCGACAGTTGTAAGGGTCACTACCAGACCGTCATTGTCATTGTCCCTTTTAACTGGTATTCTTCATCGGTCTCTGCATGCCATGATTTTTACCAACATAACATCGCGAGTGAATCCCGGAGCAATGTCCGAGCATTTTTCCATAGTACCCATCATAATATGGAAAAGAAGCGCTATCGGATAGTCCAGCTGCTTGGAATATCCGATTCTAAGTCCTATGTTGGCCGGCGTCGTCGGTGGAATCGCTCTAGACAAATGACTTGCTGTCGGACGCAATGAGAACCCATACCGTTCACTGCGTTGACATTTGGGTTGATTGACCTCTCTGAACTTGTCATTGAAGAGTCTCGAGTCAACTTGACTGGATTGCAGACTGCTGATAATGACTTGCCCCGGTGCCGGGCACAGCGTAAGCATTCCCAATCCCGTTGAAGAAGATATCTTTGGTATGGAGCAGACCATAAGTGCGTGTATAAGTTATCCAACAAGCAAGGTGGCTGCTGCCGAAGGTAGCGCTCCCCCAGTGTGAACGTCGGTCACAATGCAGCGACATTCGTTGATAAGAACAGAACAGAAAGACATTGCAGAATAGGTGGCAGAAAGAACACCTATCAATTTCCAACAAAAACATTTTTCTCCTAAACCGGGCAAATTTTCCAGTATAAAGGGCCTATGCATTACGCTGAAAGTGCAGCGACGATACCGTCGAAGGCGGGCTTCGTGACCAAGTTCTGTCACAGATGGTACCATGAGCAACCAGGCAAGAACGGTCTGTACAAGAAGAGATATGAACGAAAGGAAACAGTGGCGTACCTCGTCCCAGGGGCACGCAGCGCCAGAGCCAGAGAAGGTTGAAGGCACCCAAGAGTACTTATCCTACACACCCATGCCAACACGTCAGTATCGTTAAAGCACACCAACGCAACAAACCAAAAACGCACCGTATAATCCCAGATCGTAATCCCAACACATCCATCCACATCCATACACGCCGCCACCACATTCTCATAATCCGTCTTCTGCTGCGCCAACAACTCGTCCGTCGCGGGCAACGTCATCCTAATATCCAACTCCGTAATCGCCACCTCGACACCCAAATCCGCGAACGTCTGAATCTGGGTCTTCAAGTCCGTCGGCACACTGCCGACGATGAAATGTGCCTGCATGCCGACGCCGTCGATGGGGACGGAGGCGGATGTCAGGTTGGAGACGAGCGAGGCCATGGCGGTGGCTTTGGCGCCGGCGTATTCGATGTTGTACTCGTTGATGTAGAGTTTGGTGGATGGGTCGGCGGTGCGGGCGGCGGTGAGGACTGTGGAGACGTACGAGGAGCCGAGGGTGTCGAAGAAGACGTCGGAGCGGAAGGTGCCGTCTTCGTTGAAGGGCTCTGGAATAGAGGTTAATATACTGTCGCTGGCGAGGATGTGTGAACTGCACTAACCATTGACAATATCGAACGCGTCTATGAGTCGTGCGTTAACAAAGGTCTACTTAAAGAACAAAAGATAACGTACAGGTCTGGCCCTTGAAGTGGTCGAGCAAGGTCGTGCAATGGGTGGTCATGACATCGGAAAGTTCGTCCGCGCTGAAGCCCCCACCAGAGACCCAACTGGGCAGTTGACTGTACCACACACAATTGTGACCTAAAAAACCAAACACGCTCAGCATTGACTGCCAATACATCGCATCCAATTGCAAAGATATTCTCACCGCGAAGAAGCTGCCCGTTGTCCTCAGCCAGTGTAGCGATCGCATCGGCATTTGTGAACGTGAACACCCCCTGTGTCGCCTCCGTCGCGTCCTAATTCCCGTAAACAACAACCCGCGCTCCATCAGCCAACATTCTCAGCGTCTCAGAAATTCGGAACCGCCTAGGCACTCACCCACTTCCAACTATTCCCCGGCGTAATCTGCCCAAACATACTACTGTCGCTCAATATCGCCACATAATCCGTGTCCGTCAACTCCGGGTTATCCGTCGCGGAGCCAAAGTATTTCTTCCCGGCGGCAACGGCGAGGGAGTTGAGGCTGGCGGTGGAGGTAGAGGAAGCAGCTGCAGCGACGGCGGTGGAAGCGACGGACGATGAGGCGACAGCAGAGGAAGATATAGCGGCAGAAGATGTGGCGGCAGTAGACACTGATTTGACGGAGGAGGCGGAAGATGTGACAACGGCGATGGAAGAAGATACTACTGAAGAAGAAACAACAGCGGCAGTCGTGGCGACCGAAGGAGAACTCTGCGAAAGATCGCCACCACCACAGCCAGCAGGAATCTCCTGCGACTGGACTTCGTTTTGTTGCCTGTGGTTTCGAGGTGTCGGTATGGCATGGGCCGAAAGGGGGCCGAGGGCGAGGAGGGCGGTGGAGAGGAAGGAGAAGGAGAGCATTTTTGGTTGAAATTGGACGGTTGGTTGGATAGATTGAGCTGAAGGCGAGGTTGAGCTAGGAAAGTCGGGATTGGTTGGGAAGATGGGATGAGTAAAGGTGGCAAGGTGACCAGACCGGCGCGAGTGGAAAATTGGAGCTAAAGCAGAGCAGAAAGGTCTGAGGCCTCAATGCAAGGGACCAAATTGACAAGGAGAATATAAAACGAAAGGTGTAGTGCAAACGAAGGTAAGTCGGGACGCTAGGTCTCGGACTGCAGACGGAAAGGCGAATGTTTGGACAGGAAAACATTCGCGCGAGCTGTTCCTGGCCTTTTATATGTTCTTGCGCAGCTCGAGATTCCTGAGATTGACATCGAGACCGAGGGCTGTCGAAAGGAAGGAAGTGACCGCCCTGACCGCCGAGGGATGTGGATGGCAACAAGCGGAAAGAGACCGAGACGTTCCACGTGGTCGATGGGACGGAAGCATCTGAACCGCATAATGAAGACCAGTCAATGAGGGGAGTACACAGTTGTTGGGCGAGATCGGAGAGGCCGTTCGAAAAAAAAGGTCGATTAGTGAAGGAATTCTGTGTGCTAGCTGCCATACAACAGCCATATCTTTCCGTCAACCAGCCAAGGTCAAAGTCTGGCAACATGAAGAAATTGCCAAGGACGGATCGCACAAACGTTGGTGAGGTCCTTTGCGCAGTATCGCAACGGTAATGATGGATGTCATATAGAAACGGTATACGTTGTGTAGATCGCATTTGGCGAAGATTTGATCAGGTTTTGCCGACCGTTTATCATGTTGTGGCCCGAAGGTCTGCTGTGGCGAGGGTGCACTGAGGTCACGATACAATTCCATGACATGATCATCGAGCAACATGAAAGTCCTTCATGGCCACGGAAAGGCCGAGTTGAAAGGCAGGATAACAAGTTTCTCCGGGTCCCACTATTGCAAGCAATGTTAGCTAGCTTTCACTCAAATCAACTCACACCTGAACTCGCCACACGTCTACCGTGACCAGGAAGACAAAGAGATGATGGGACTCACCACACCGGAAGTATAATAAATATCACTTTCCACAGACTTCTTCACGTCCTCAATACTATCAGCCTGGAAGAACATGACGGAGCCCACCATCTTCTTCTGTGTTGCGCCCGGTGTTACAGAGTCGGGACTGAACATAGCACCGCCCAGTTCTATGAGAGATACCATCAATATATATCCGTACTCCCTCGTAACACTTTCCGTCCATGGTTCCACGCAATACAACTACACCCAGCCCTTCATAGAAGACGGAAAGGTAAAGAAACGCTACGTACTGACATATCCCGTATCATGAAACTCCGCGACCCTTTCCAAATGTTTCGAACGCACCGACTGTCTTCGTTCCAGTGTACCAGGCTCTGTCTTGTCTGGCGCGTACACGACCCACGTTTGCTTTGTGGACGACGGCGACGACGGCGAGGATGACATGAATCGTAGATGGGCTGGTAAGAGTGGGCGTCTACATGGTGTTGGTGTTTGAGCCAGGACGCGATGTTGGAGTGCTGTTGAGCGGAGAGGCTGAAAGGAGGTTCGCGAGAGCATGTTTCTGAGATTTGCGTATGTTGAGGCTGGTATATAGGTAGGATGTTCTTGTGTGAGCAACAGGCGGGAGAGGCTCGTGGTGGTTGGGGAAGAGCTTGAGCCTTGAGGTCGAACATTGCACCTTTCAGGTGGCACCAAAAGTGTGGCCCAATTCTCCAGTTCACGAATATACCAGTCAGATCATTAGGAGTTAAGAGCCTGTCCCATATGGATCATGACTTTTCGGCTTCGTAGTAGTACATGAATACACCCTCCATATATGAAGCTTTCCCGGGAGTAAGAACAATTACACTGCTACTTCGCATCCAACGGTAAGATATCCGGGAGCGGTCCCTTGGGTATGACCCTCGCCTTCTGTGCATTCGCGTATCCTCTCTTGATCTACGACCACCGAAAGAAACGAAGATTTAGCCAAGTCCTCCTCAGAAGCAGACCAAACCAACTCACATGCTCAAAATACGTCGTCTTCCTAAACGCGCCCCTCGTCACACTTACATCCTCATCCCAATACAACCTCCTCAACCACCCATGCAACCTCGGATAATCATGCCTCACCATCTTCAAATTACACTGAAACAACGTATAATACCCGACATCGAACCTCGCGATCGTCGGATAGAGCCTTATATCCGCCTCCGTCAAATGCCCACCCACCAAATACTTCCCGTTGCCTTCCTTCTCATTCGCCTCCAAAATCGCCTCCAAACGATCTAACGACGCGAATACGGCCTCACAAGCTTCCTCGTACGCGGCTTGGGTGGTGGCGAACCCGGTTTTGTAGACCCCGTTGTTGACGGTATCGTACACCCATTCGTTCATGTCATCGATCTCCTTCCGCAGCGCTTCGTTCTGCGCGGGATAGTACCCGCCGAGTGGATGTGCGGATTCCCGGCGCTCAGGGGGCAGGAGAGAGTCAAAGGCGGAGTAGAACATGCGGATGATTTCGGAGGATTCGTTGGAGACTATCGTTTCCTGCTTTTTGTCCCAGAGGACGGGGACGGTGAAACGGCCGGCGTAGGAAGGGTCGGCTTTGAGGTAGAGTTGGCGGTGGAAGGTGAAGCCGTAGAGTGGGTCCTTGGGGTCTGTGCCGTGTAGGCCGGTGTAGGCCCTGGGTGGAAAAGGAGGTATATAGTCGTGGTATCAGAATAACAATGAAGGGATACGGAGTGTTGGTTCGGTGGAGATGGGTGGGACGTACCATCCTTGCTCCGTCATTCCAGAGTCCATAGTGACAAGCTGAATGATATCTTCCAGACCTTTCAAAGACCTCACGAGATTGGTACGACTCGCCCAGGGACATCCCGGATTGATATACAGAACCTACGCCAGCATCTTCCGCGTTAGCACCATCACCATCTAGAGTGAACGCTGCATGAGATTAAGTTGGAAAATCAACGCACATATCGGTCCTTCTCTGCAGGAAACTCAGCCCCCGGATCCGCAGACACGAAATTCCGAAACTTCGAAGCTGGCCTGCGAAACTTCCCGTCTTTATCAGCGAATTGGTCGATCTTCCTCCCGTCGTGATGGCTAGCATCCGCGTTGCCTTTCAGATCCGTCGACATGGCGTTCGTTATACAAGGGGTGCTAGTGGAGAGCAGCTATGAAGGATATGACAACAGGGATAGGGACTTGATCCAATGGTGGAGTCGAGGTGAAGAGTGCGAGTCCCTTTTATACCACACTCCTCTTTGAAAGCGGTACGGAAGTTACGCAGTTCGTTGTAGCGCTGTGTCATCAGCTGAGGCTGAAAAAGCAGCGCTCTGTAAGAGGAAGCTTATATGGGAATGATGACGAGGATGGTGTGACTAAAGGGGCTAGGAGAGAGTAAAGGAAATACTTATCATGTTGGAGATTGACGCCATTGTTGTGGGCAATGCACAAACGGGATCGTGTCACGAGGATCAGCCTGGAAGTTCAAGTAGACGATCCGCTTTATGATGTGTGGCGCCGGCGTGCATGGGTGGCGCAAGTATTCCGAAACGACAGGGGTAAACTTCGGAGAGATCTCAAAATCGCAGACCTCCATGACTAGACCAAGCCGAGTGGATTCGGTCACCATTGCACGATACGCTGCACTCAATCGGCGATATTTACAAAACCAAACGTTTCGCATATTGGAAAACTAGAGATGGGCGGCGACTATTTTAGCTGACCTGTCTCCAAATGGCACGACTCACAGTCATGATTGTCCTATAACTGAACTCTAGAGTGTGCATGGAATCCTGTAGTGAGAACACTCATGAAGATCCTCATATCCGTCGCGTCTCATTTATCCAGGTCCAAGAATACACCCATCTCGCACATATGATGAACTCCTCGAGGCAGCAAAGAAAGCCGACTCCTTGAATGCCGCTTTGACGAGTGTATGCAGAGCTTGTATTCATAGAAAGACGCACGATTGTGTAGATCTAGGCCCATGGTGATACATGAATTCGAAAAACCCTTTCTCTCCCCTTCTCTCCTTGAACGTTGTCTCCACAGCTTCGTGCAAGCCTAAAAAACTTGGAGAACAAAAGCATGTAAGAGAGAAGCACAGGATCTGTTGAAGGACAATGAGCCTGCGAGCAAATCGCTGCGTTTGAAGCCCAGAGAAGAACAGGATGAGAAACGTGTTGGCCTTGAGGGTGCCCTGCAGGCGATGTTGTACGGCAATCAGAGCAGAGGAAGTTCTATAGAAACACGCAGCGCAGGAACGTTCGCAAAATAGACATACGAAAGCACAAAAGCAGTAAAAGGCGCAGGCCGTCGCGCACCATGCACCGCGGTCATGATGGTTGTTGGATGGTTGAGAACGAAAATGAGAGGACCCCATCCTGACTCGTCGTGACTCTGTTCAAAGCGGTGTCCGGAGTCCTCTTACGACATAAGGAGGCAGCCGTTTATATCTAAACAGGCTTTGCTCCTGACCTCCATCTCCTCTCCGGACACACGACACATCCCCTTGTCTTTTTTGTAGGACAAAGAGCCATGGCCGCTTGAGCTGCCGAGGTCCACTGGGCCCTCCCCTTCTCAAGTATCACTCGCCACTACCAACCGTGCTCTCTTCTCGCCATCTTCTCGCGACTCGAAGGATGGAATCTACAGCAGAACTACAAGAATCAGAACTTACCGTACTAAAGTCGATATACGGCGATGATTTCATCGAATGTCCGCCTCCAAAGGCATGGAAGGTGTGTGTTTTTCAATTGGTAAAGAGGATTGCGTGCTGAGAGGTGCATGCAGGGAGCCGCCAGGCTTCACGAATTTATCATCAAGGTAGCACATCCACTCGAGGAACATGCATCCAAAGTATACTTTCACCTACACGTCGTGTGCGTTTCCTTTTTATTCCTGTATTTCTGCTCTGCTCATCTGTTGCATAGATTTCCCAAGACTTATCCCACGAACACATACGCCACATTCACGATACAACAACCGATCAAGGGTTTGTCACACGAGCAAGTCTCGAAGTTATCGAACGCTATCCACGCAGAGGCTAAGGTGCGCAAGGGGTCTGAGGCAGTTCACGATGTGAGTTTTCCGTTCTCATTTTCGTCGAAGTCTGCGCTTGGTCTTGCGTACGCCAACAGAGAAGGTGTGGCGACCGCTCTTCACTCTCCGTGCAGGTCGGTAAAATAAGTCTGAGACTTTTAGGAGATCAAAAGTCGAGCTGGTTGATATAAAATCGAAGAGTGCATTGTGCTTTGGTCATGCTGGAGGAACTTTCGTGGTTGGGAGATGATATTATCGTGCTTGGGAGGCGATACCATCGTGGTCGGAGATGACACTATCGTGGCCACAAATCCAGACAGACGGTGTTTCTTAGATATGGTGATCCCATCGCCAGAGTTACTGTGCTTCGGGTGTATCTGTCGCATAAGAGTGTGTTCGCATGAAGTTGATGAACGAGACTTCCGGTTTGTGCGGAAGCGCCACACGCCACACAAATTTCAGGCGCTGGATATTTTCGATATCAGCCGTTGCCTTTCCGGACCTCTTTCTTACCGTTTGACGGCCGATTTCGGCCCCCTTCGAGGTTGTGTTGACTGTCTTTTGCAAAACACCCGGAAGATTCTCGAATCTTCCCCACTGTTTCTGTCCACTTACGATGTTCCTCTGAGTCACCAAATATCCTCATACGTGTCCCAAAGATCATCCGGTGGTCACAAACGCACTTCGTTCCCACCAATTCGCCTTCATTCTGTCTCCTTCTTTTCGTTATGACTCGTCGTCATAGTTCGCGCTTCTCATGACTCGACCTCTGAACCAAAACCAATTACCGTAATTCAACTCATTCTCATCCAACCAGATCGCTTGCCACGCACAAGACTGGATATCCGCGAATGTTACTCCTCCGAAGGAGATCGTAGGCTCACTAGCGACTGAAATGAACAAGCGTGCCGTCGAGGAGGAGAGGGTGCGTACATTTTCTTATTTCCGTATCTATCTCTTCCCTTCCTGCTACTCTGCCCTCTCCTATTCACAACACACCTCAAGTAACGCTGGAGTTGACGGTGGTATTTATGTCCATCAGGCGAAACGTGAACAAGAAGCAGTCGAGGCCGAACACCAACGCGAGCTCGCCCGCATCCAAGCCGAACACTTCAACGAACAGATCCGCCTCGACGTCCAGCGGCAACAAAAAGAGAGAGAACAATGGGCTCGGATACATAACCAGCAGCAGCAAACGAGGGAAAGAGCGGAATCAAATGCGACAGATTCCACGGAGGTTCCGGGAGACGAGGATGGAGGGATAGGAGGAGGAGGAGCAGGAGGAGCGGTGGTCGTTTCAGAGGATGTGTTGACGCAGAGTTTTGATATGGAGGTGGAGATTGCGGGGATTAGGTTTGATACGGTGAAGTTGTTTCATCCGAGGAAAGGTGTGTTTTCGATGTTTCCTTCGGGCTGGCAGAAAGATACGGGTCATAGGTTTGCTGATTGACGGGTAATTTTTAAACCTGGACAGAGTGTTTGGGCATGATGTATTTGGCAGATCCGGTCTGTGAAGATGCCAACGCTACGCTTCCTCTCGAAGTGCACGTCATCACCTTCGACGCGAGTTACTACGCTACAACCCAAGGTACTTCCTTCCTCCTATCCTGCCGTCCCATCTGGTCATCATTGTTCATGTTTACACCTTTGCTACCATGACTGTACTCACATTTATACCTCGCTCCACATAGGAAAGAAGAAACTCAGACAAGCCGAGAACGAGCTCCAGAAGCTGATCAACATCCGCCATGTCAACCTCCTCAGCGTCTACGCCGTCAAGCTCACGCTCCCCTTCTCCGGTCCTCCAAAGCTGGCCATCCTCCTGGAACAGAGGCCGTCGATGACCCTCCACGATGTTTTGGAGGATTGCGATGCCCTACGGGAGGAGCGCGCGACTGTATGTTCTCTCTCCAATACTTTGTCTACTACTTCTAATCCAGTTGCCCTGTCGGTCGGTCTAGGACTACCTCGTGCAAATCCTCTCCGGCCTTCAAGCAATCCACTCTGGGGAACTCGTCCATCGCGGTCTCACCACCCATTTCATAGGACTCGCAAACCGGACGGAAGCCCCAGGTCAGGGACAGTCGAAGGTGGTGAAGGTGGGCAAGGCGGCGTATTATATGCGTTTGTTGGATCTGCATCGATCGAATCCGTTTGGGAACGACATTTCAAGCGTTATCGGATACTTCAATTTACCGCAGGAATGGTGCGTATTCTTTCTCCTTGACGTTCAGCATGATCTGCATGAGCGAGCGTACATTCGGGGCGTTGATGATAACTTGCTAATGGATCATGCGAATGGACTTTCACGGAATTAGGCTCGGGAAGGACGCATTGGATTCTGCCTTGGTCTACACTCGCAGTCGAGACTTGCATTGCGTGGGAATCATTCTGCTGCAGATGCTCCTCGGCCTGGACGTCGTCAACCGGTTTCCTGACGCCCAGAGCGCCATGAAAGCTTGTGCGTATTTACTCTTTCCCACTTTCCGCCCAGATCCTTAGTGGCTCACATGCATCGTGTTACTCTAGCTGTCATGTCGGACTCGTTACAACGCCACGCGAAGAGTATGCTCTCGCCTAAGAAGGCCGTTTCTCCTGCAACCATCCTCGCAGATCTAGATTCCGCATTTCACAGCAAGACGAAGACCGCAGCTATCCCGATATCTAGTACGTGATGAGCATCTCGGTTTACCTTTACTAGGCTGACAGAGCAATGCTGAACTTGCCAGGTCTTACCCCAGGCCCGAAGACACCACAGACTATGAACTATAACAGTTCGCCCGAGATTGATTATTTCAGGCCTGCGGCGGTCATCCAGCCGAAGAAGGATAGTCGGTGGAAAGATGATTGGGAGGAGCTGGAGTTGCTTGGGAGAGGTGCGTTTGGGTCTGTCGTTAAGGCGAAGAATAAGCTGGATGGTGCTATCTATGCCGGTGCGTTTCTTCCTCCTTGCTCTAGCTTCCGCCCAGACTCGCGTACTCTGCCGTCCGATTTGATTGAATGACTTGAACCCGATCGTATATAGTCAAGAAGGTCAAACTCAGATACCCAGAAAGCGACGCGAAGATTTTGCGTGAAGTTCACGCTCTATCAAGGCTCAACCACCGCTCTATCGTCCGGTATTCGACCGCCTGGATTGAGTACCATTCTCCGCTCAACGACGACTCCCTATCCAGCTCTGAATCTGGCTCCGGCCCTCCTTCCATCGGTGCCCCCGACGATGACTCTGACGGTCTCTCTGACGGTGACGGTGATGAATCAGACTCGGAGTCTGGCTCGGAAGGGACGGACGACGGGATGACTTCCGTTCCCAACAGTCACGACGGAAGCTCGCGCAGGCAGAAGTCCACGACGACGCATAAGAAGAGGGTGAAACAGCGTAGGTTCTTCCGGGAGGGCTCGACGGATCCGTATACGGTCGATTATAACGATTTCGATCGGGACAATAATAACAGCGGGACGTCGTTTCCCAGTATCCATTTTACGTCTTCCGGGTCGGGGGAGAGGATGATCCCGAGCGACGAGGAGTTTAGTGATGAGCAGGAGTTGGATGTGTTCGATGAGGCGCCTTGGAAGGGTGGGAGGAACGGGAGCAGGAACGGGGTAGGGGTAGGGTTAGGATCCATGGATGGCGCCGGGATGGATGATTTCGATGTTGGAACGCCGAATGCGGATAGTGTGTTGAAGGACCAGATGGCTCTGCGAGGGCTGAATGCAGGTGCGAGCGCGATCATGAATGGAACGTCGAACGGGAATAGGAACGGCTTGTTGAGACCACCGGGGACGGGACATCTGATGGCGAGGCTGGTTAGTCCGGAAAGGAACGGAGAAGTGTTTGGTAGGCCAGCGACACCTGTGCCTGCAGTTTCGAGGACGCTATATATCCAGATGGTGAGTCTTGGTCGTCTTTGGGTGACGGGTCCCAGAGTTAATATCTTACGCTTTTTAGGAATTTGTCGAGCGTCAGACATTGAAGGAGGTGGGTTTGTCCATTAGCTCAGTGTACGAAAGTTATACTGATCATTGGACCTAGCGCATCGCTGAGGGCTTGACGGAAGATGATGGCTGGCGGCTGTTGCAACAGCTGGTGGACGCCCTCATGCATATGGACAGCATGGGAATCGTAAGACATCCTAGTGTGATTATGCTTTTCAAGATGCTGACTCAATATGTGCTACTCCGCCAGTTACACCGCGATATCAAATTGACCAATATCTTCATAGACAGCAAAGGCGACTGCAAAGGCAAGTTTGTAGTCGACATTGTACCATCTATGCTAGTTCTAAACCAACTTCTACTCCCGCTAGTTGGTGATTTCGGTCTTGCCACCACCAGTGCAGCTGTCGATCCATCCGATGTGTCTCCTCACATCACATCTACCGAGGCCGACATGACGCTAGGTTTGTGTTTTGCTATCGGTTCTGCGTAGTCGAATACTCAGTTTGAGATCATAGAGGTTGGGACACGGTTGTACATCGCGCCTGAGATCTTGTCCCGCAAGAAAGGACCAAGAAATCACACCAAGGCGGACATGTATAGCCTTGGCGTAAGTTTGCTTTGACTGCGATAATGTACCGTGCTGATTACTAGTTTTCTAGATCGTATTCTTCGAGATGAACTACTTCTTTTCCACAGGTGCAGAACGTATCGCTGTTATCGAGAATTTGCGTAAGCCGGAGATCGTGTTCCCACATGACTGGGACACACTTCGAACGCGGCAGAGACAGAGTAAGCCTACCACCATCCTTTCGGCCAAGATGCCTCACCTGATTACGCTTTAAAGTCATCACCTGGCTCCTTCACCACGATCCTGCGGAGAGGCCGTCAGCGCTGGACCTTTCGCAAAGTGGCCTCTTACCTCCAAGGCTCGAGGACGAATATTTCAAGGATGCAATCCAAATGATGGGTAACTATACATTTTTCAACATGATTTACTCAATCGCTGATGATCTGTACAAGCCAAGCACGATTCACCCCATCATCAGGCCGCATTGCAGGCACTTTTCGACGAACCACCCAGAGACATCAGCACCGTGATGTACGACAAAGAGGTCGAATACCCCGAACATGCCACTCTCACCAGCGTCGTGTACGACACTCTGTCTGACATCTTCCGCTTGCATGGTGCTGTCGACATGGAACCACCGCTTCTCATACCAGTCGCTAAGAACGACGAGAAAGCCAACCGGGCTTTGCTCCTGGACCATCATGGAGAAGTAGTATCGCTGCCGGATAACGCGCTCGTCCCATTCGCTCGCTTGGCCGCGCGCACAAATACCCAGAGGATAAAGAGGTTTCACATCGGTGATATCTACCGACCGAAGTAGGTTTTCTGTCTTCCTTTCAACGCAGCGGATGATGCTGACGTGTATTTTTGCTTTCAGCGTTGGTACCGGTCATCCTCGGGTTTCGAAAGCCGCTGTGTTCGACATCATCACGACGGATCTCGCGAACGGCGGAAGTGCGGCCAGTGCAGAGGCCATGATCATTATGCACGAATGTCTCAACTCGTTCCCGAATCTCAGCCAATACTATGACATACATATCTCGCATTCCAAGAGTACGTTTTCCTTTCTTCGACAAAGGCCACAGCTCTCATGTTGGTCTGCGTAGTCATCGATATAGCTCTCAACCGCATCCCCGATGATATTCGTTCCGCCGTCGTCGAGATCCTCACGCAGACGAGGTCTAGTTGGGCTCAGAAGCGGTCTGCTCTATTGAAGAGTGGCTTGATGCGAACGACCGTCGATGAGCTGGAGGTTCTGAATGATGCCGGTACGTATCCCATCCTAATACATCATCTCCCCTGCATTAACAGCATTTTACACACAGACGACGACGTGGACGGCCTCCTATCCAGACTAGAGAAGGTTTCGCCTCATCTACACGCCCTGACTGCGCTTGCTGCAGACGAGATCAAGAAGGCTATCCAATATGCGGTCATCGCTGGCGTTTCACGACGTATCATCTTCCATCCGATGATGATCAGCGACCGTAAATCCCTCTTCAAGGATGGTATCTATTTCGAAGTCGTGCGACGGAACAAGCACGGCGATGTTCTTGCTACCTCTGGAAGGTCCGTTTTCCCCTGCATACCCATTTACCGCGCGTCCTCATCGAAGTCATTTACAGATACGACCACCTTATCTCCAAGTACTCTGCTCCTAAGTTGAAAGGCGATCCTGTATGTGCTGTCGGTCTACAAATCTCTCTGGAGAAGATCCTAGTGGCCCTTGCATCCTTCCAAGCCGTCTCGGTGAAAACATTATTCAAGGAGCAACGATCGTTCGGCTTCTGGAGTCCTCGTCGATGCGACGTCTATGTTGTCTCATATCAACCAGGGTACCTGAACGATAGGCTGGAGGTTGCTGCACTACTGTGGCGTAACAACATCAGCGCCGATGTTATGTATGAGTCCGGTCTTCCTGACCGTGAGCATGAGAACCACTACGATCTCTGCAACAGGGAGGGTATCTTGTACGTATTCCCGTTTCCGACGCTTCCGTCCTTGTGCTGAAGGACTTTCTGTAGGTTCACAGTCTGGCCACGTCCTCGCGGTATGCGTCGAGATCAGCCTGCTTTCCGCGTCAAGAGTATCCTGAAGAGAACCGAGCATGACAGTACGTTCCTTCTCATGGATTTTGCATCGGCCATTCACTCATCTGTCCATGTGACTCTTCAGTTTCACGACAGGAACTGGTCGGGTGGTTGCAACAACAGATATCGGAGCAGAAACGCATCGATGCGACCACGTCGGGTGCACCTGCTGTATCTGAAGCCTATCAAGGTCCCGTCCAGTCCAAGGATACCGGCAATGCTCCCGAGGTTCAACTTGTACTTCCTGTGGACACCAAGAAGCAGCGAAAACAGACGAAGCAGATTTTCTTGGATAGAGGTTAATTTCCTTGTCATCATACCTTTTAACCATAATTCTGACATATCACCTTCAGCTTTCGAGATGGGTGTTCAGATCAAGACTGCCGTGCAGAGTGGATTACCCGTTATCGCTGTGGACGTCTCCGCTTCCGTCTTTGACTCCATGGCCAAGTCCTCCAACTGGGTCACGGACGATGAGGCTTACAAATCTATCGCAGCTAGTTTCTCAACACCACAATCTCCCGGTTACGCGTATCAAGTCCGAGAGTCTGTCGCTCGTAAGCGCGCAGATGGTCATCGTTTTGTGTTATTGTTTGCTGTTCGAGACGAACGTGTCGCGCTTCTCACTCTCTGATGCTTCTACACATTTCTTCCTCCCTGACCTTGGATTATTCTGTCTCTCTCTCTCTGCCTCTATTCTATATATCTTTCGAACACGAACACGTCTACTCTCAACATGGTTATAATCAGTCTCAATATACTCACTCATGTCTCATGCTGTTGATTCCGCTCGCATCGCTGATATGTATTCTACACTATGTATTTCTGCTAACGTCAAACATTCTCGATCTCGATCTCGTCGTTCACCCTAGTCTGGACAGAGACTGTCACTTTAAGTCAACTCTAAGTGCTCACAGTAGGTCCACTGCCGTGTCTTGGTTATCTCCCTCGAGCTAAACTTGTGCATTCCAGGTCATTTTGGACGATTTGGCTCTGTTCTATCCTCTTCTCGGCTGGCGTTGGCTCGTTCTGGGGGCTTATAGTTGAAGTTGGTGACATACTTAACTTGGATTTAGAGCTCCGCCCCTATGCAACGCCGCGGCCAACTTGAACCCGCCAGAAAATCAAATCGGTCCCGGAACTTGAACGTGACGAGCACCGCCAAACAACGTCGGGCGTCGTGGCGCACGATGAACCCAGGAATTTTGCTTCCATGCAGAGTCGCAGACGGCTGACCATCGCCGTGCCCGCCATCACGCATCAAACCAAGAAGTCTCGCTAGCGGAGAGTAGTCACCGGTCAAGTCATTCTGAGTCCTGCTCCTGTCTGCCACAAGTCTTGCAGAGACCAGCACGCGTATATAACTCAGCATCCGTGAGCTCGACATGATCGACATCTCTATTCCCAACGACCCACTACTAGTCTGAGGCAAACCAGAGCTCCTCTTGGACTAACGGTCTCTTCTCGACTTACAGCCACCACGCCCGCCGCCTTCGAGGTCTCGTTTGAGATGAGTTTTGGCGTATTCTCTGCGGACCCTAGGGAGAGAACTCCCCCTCCAGAACCGATCCACAAACTCGAGCTCCCGCAACCTGGTCCATATACGCTTCCGGGGTTTGGCCTGCCGGTCAACTTCGAACCGCAACCGGAACGGACAGTACATCGCTCTCTTGGTCCTCCGACGTTCCAGAGTCAACAGGTTACCTACCCTATGCAAGGAGATGGAGAACCCCTGTGAGTCTTCCTCCCACTGGTACTTCCTTTCACTCCGAGACTATCGCCCGCAGGATGTGACCACAGGCTAACGAGATGGGATTGTCGCTGCAGGTTCAGAAACGCTCTCGGTGGTCCCGATCAAGAAACGTAGGTTCTTCGCCTTCTCGTTGTTCTTAGAATATTTCGTCCTCAGTACTGTGGAACCAGGGCCCCCCTGCTCACCTTGCGAGAAATCACGATGATGCGTCTCATGAATCAGTTGACAGACAAGCCTGGGTGGGAAGAGAAGGTAAGGCTTCATCGAAAAACACTTATATTCACACCCGATGTTCAACCGCCTCCTTCGAAACGTGTTAAAGGTCTTCGACGACGAGATTTCCGACAAGTGGAAAGCCGAAGCACTTGCCACACCAGGAATCGATATAACGGAGTCCATGGTGGACTACTGCATCGAGGAACTCCGCTGGAAGACCGAGCTGTTCGAAGAGCAGGGATACGTCGTCGCTTTCGACGGGGACGTCGTGAAATCGGACTCTGCTATCACGGACGAGCTGAAGGAGGAGCTCAAAGCCGCTGTGGTATCTCTGGAAGACGTTCCGGAGAAGTACAAGGATTGGCATCCTGGCTCTGACGAGAAGGTGACTCCTGACTTCAGTCTATCGAAAGGGTGGTGGTTGCGATTGCTAACGCGGTATCAGGTCTTGGATCTCGTTCATCCGTCCCTATTCCCTCTCGTTTATGGGAAGACCCGGATACTACCCGATAGCATTTGTGGCATCGACGAATGCATCCGTCGATGTGGTGAGGGTGTCGTCCTTCCTGTTCCTTCTGCGAAGGAGTGCGATTTCATCTCAGAAGACGAACATGAAGCGGAACGCCTCAGTGCCTACCCTCATCCTACTCCGTGGAGCCGCAAGTTCCAATGGCTTCCCTGCCAGGTCAAATTGACGGAAGGTGTGGCGAAGTGAGTATATTCCGGCTCGTAGTATATACTCGCTCATATATATATCGCTCATGGACGATATTGACTTGCGCTGACCCAGGATCACGAGCTACATCAACAATCTGCATCCTCAACACCACAAGGATCTCTACGGCATCATCGAAGAGATCATCACCAGCACCATCCCTCTATGGAACCGAACACTCACAGCTCTTCATGCCAACGGCGGTCGCGGAGAGATCAACCCCGCTCGTATCACTTTCGATGGTCCCGACTACGGTGGCGAAGACGAGCCAGCCATGGAAGATGACGAAGAAGACGACGTTTACACTGCGAGACAAGAGGCCTGGAGACGGGAGAACTTGTGCAAGCCGGAGCCGGAGGAGTTTGAGCCTCCGGAAGGTGACGAGGATGAGGCTGTTGACCTTGAGAACGACTTCCCAGAGAAGGATTTGCAGGTGATCGTGAAGTTGGCCAATATCCAGCTTACGCCGGAGAAGCCGACGTATGACGGTGGAAGCTGGCATGTTGAAGGACAGCTTGTGGGTTTCCGACGCTCGTCCGTTGCATCTCAGCAAGCTCCCTGATCATTATTGACATTCTAGAACGAGCACATCTGCGCGACGGCTATCTACTATTACGACTGCGACAACATTACGGACAGTCACCTTTCATTCCGTCAACAGTCCGACTCAGATACCATCGACATGGACTACGAACAAGAGGACCATGCCTGGCTTCCTACTATTTTCGGTTGCCAGAATGATGAACCCAGCGTCCAAGAACTTGGCGGCGTATTGACGAAGGAAGGCCGTCTCATCACCTTTCCCAACGTCCTCCAACACCGCGTCCAACCCTTCCGTCTCGCCGACCCCACGAAGCCTGGACACCGCAAGATTCTAGCGCTCTTCCTCGTCGACCCGCATATCCAGATCATCTCGACACAGAACGTCCCGTGTCAGAGGCGGGACTGGTGGAGCGAGGAGATACGGAAGACGAATATCTTTGAGAAGCTGCCGGCAGAGGTGGGAATGGAGATTGAGAACATGGTGGAAGATTGGCCGATTGGGATGGAGGAGGCGAAGAAGATGAGGGAGGAGTTGATGGATGAAAGGAAGGTTTTTGTGGACAGTAACAACGACTGGTTTAGTTCGACTACCTTCTCTCTGTGCGAGCATTGATATCATCTGTCTTGTGTCAACTATCTTCGAATCTCTATGGTTTTCGGTTGATCAGATGGACGTATTGATTATAGATAATTATGATTCGTCAAAGATTGACGGAAAGATACACGCAAAGCAGATCGATAGCTATGACAAAACTATAAAAAGAGACCTCACAGTGACGGAACGGGTCGAGGACACGAGGTGGATTTCGTGGAAAGATGATCATACAGGAGGTCTGCTACAACCACGTCGTCAGGAGCCGCGCAAGGAAAAGAGGAAATCGGGATTGCGGTTGGTATTGTGAAGATCCACTCACCATGACGATTATTAATAGCCTTCCATCTCAAACCACCACATCGCTGGCACGTCGTCTGGGATGTTCAACTCTTTCCTTATTATGTCGAGAACTTCCCTTTCGTCGTCCTCGTCCATCTCATCGACCCGCTTCGAGTAGTTGTCGTACAGAGAGATCATGTACTCGTATTCGGGAGACGTGGGGAAGCGGATATAGAGTTTGGGAGCACCTGTGACGCGCTCTAGGTGTTTGATCACTGCATTGATGGCGAAGTATCTCTCGTAGCTGATAAATTCTGGGTCGCCCTCCGTCAGCTTGCGAGGATCGACCAGTTTCTTCTCCAGTGCATATTGAACCAACGTGTCCGATGTGACCCCGAAGCCAAAGCTCAGTTTATCAGGGCCATTATAATAGGGGTCGTTGAGCGCCGTGTAGTCGACGGTAAGAGTACGAGGTAGTTGTGTCATAGGTTTCCTAGTGTTGCAAAACAAACGGAAGCCCTGCGATAGAGAAAGGTTAAATACGAAGACGGGTACAAGATACTCTGCCAACGTACCTCAATGGCAGCTTGACTTGGTTCGCGATATTCGACGCCGCCATGGTCGTCTTCGTCCTCGGAATCCGTAAACGAAGGAGAGCACGATCTGCTGGAGTTGATGATGGTTGACATGATGAGGGTCAGGGTGACAGTGCTAGTGTTGGTGCAAGTTCAGTTGTGTGCTCTTTTATTCGACCGAAGCGGTCGGCCCGGACACGGCCCGGGTTATCGATCTTGCACAAACGTGACTTGGACACCATTTTGTCATGAGCTGGTCCGTCATCCAAGGCGTGCTTTTGGGAAGCAACAATGTATAAAGCCATGAAATGACCGTCAGCGCGTTCCGCACCTTTCTCTCTCCCAGCCACTCCAGCTCGAAAGATGACATTGGCGTATCCTCTCCACATCAAGGACCCGAAGCATAAAGCAATCTGGAACGACCCAAAGGCATATCTCTTATGCTCTCATATCATCTTCCCTTCAATATGATCTGATTATGTTGATCTTGTAGGTCACTGTGATACACCGCGCCGCCTTTTTCGAGCAGTTACGATGCGACAAAGTTTATGCCTCCAGGTTCTATTGGTCTGAAGGCTGCTCTTACGCGATTGGGGCCAGGACCTTTGGAGAACTCTGCAGGATAGCGACTGTGGACGATGCCAACGTCCACCTGGTGTGTATTCCCCAAGGACCCTTCTTTAACCGCGATCAGCGTCCCGCGCCTGGGGTGACCGCATCCCTGGAGGATACAATCTCGAAGGCGGAGAAATCCAAACGGATCCCAGATTTCCAAGTTCTTCTCACCGAGATAATGGGCGAGGAGCACGTAGACTCCCTACTTGCTTGCTGGGCCGAGATAAAACCCTTGGGGGTCCCGGGAAGTCCGACACCTGAACGGATTCTAAGAGTGATGGAGGCGGCAATTCCGCAGGTCAACGACCAGGCCGCGCACGCGTTCAAAACGATCCCGAAGGGTGAAGTCTTTTACGCCTTCATTATCGTCGTCACTACTTTCACTCTTCTCCGGTATACTCGCCCTACTCCCCCTACGGCATCGGCCAGTCAGTCGAAGTCAGGATCGAACAACCAGCCGGACACCTTGGTCATGCCAGGTCCTCCAGAGGTCGTTTACTGGGGCGAGCAGATGACGGATGATAAGATGTCCGCTTTCACCCGTGAGTTTCGTGACGCATTGCACCAGGTCCTTTTTCCCCTCGGGGTCGAGTTGCAGCCCTCTTGGTTCCAAAAGGAGGAGCGAGCTTTTGGTGTACGCCACCAACAGAAGTTGCGGAGAAGATGCGTGAGTGCTTCTTCTAATGTTTCCTGTGTTTCAGCTCTGTTGACGACGGAGTCCTTTCATATACAACAGCAATATGGTCAGACTGTCGTCAACTACGCCTGTGTGCCAGTAGAGGAACGACAACATGACGAAGTAACAGGCGAATTTGTGAAAGTTGATGAGACGGAGACTCCGCCTACCTCTAAGTCCGACCCCACCTACGCCGGTAATGTTGGCAAGTCCGACTGGAATCACTCTCCGCTCAAGTCCAGGAGTCGTACTACTATGCTGGCGAAAAAAGATAAGGTGGCGAAGAATACCAAGGAAGGTGAAGGCTCTGGTCAACCGAAGTCGAAGTGATGATTCTCGTATGATTTCCTTCCTTGTTCATAGCGAGTATGGTTCTCACTGCTTTCCCACTTTCCAGGTCGTTACGTTTTGAATGGTTCCATTATTTGATGCCAGTTCTATCGCCCCGTTTTTTTCACACGCTTCGTACGCTTTTCTTCGCAATATGTTCTGTCATGATGCTTTCTATATCGTTACAAAACCTGTACATTTCTCTGAACGACCTCCTATACGAACCAAACTGAGACGAGGGAAGAGCTGATGAAGGAAAGGAGAATTTTCGAGGATAGTAACGATGTTTAGTTCTCGACAGTGCTCTCTACTTACAAGCATTGATACCAATGATATACATATTATGCCAACGATGTCCAAATCTCTAGTATTCCCAAGCAGTCGGAGCAAAACGATGTTGCGACAAGACCATGAAGACGACGGGGATGGGCGCCACAATTCGGGACTTGTCACTCAGCGGTCTCGAGACAGGTCGGGTAATGAGCTGAAGGAAGATAACATTAATATAAAGTGTTCGGCCGTGGTGATCATGACCAAAAAAAAACATGAGATAAAGGTGGTCCAAGTCCTGTCGCAAAACTTGCATTTGGCTGGTCAGCCATAGCGAAGCCTGATAGCGGTCATAATGCCTGAACAGGGAGCGTGCATGACCGGACCAGCCCACATCGGGCCTGAGCAGGGCTGAGCAAGGCTGGTGCGGGCTGGTCATCTTGAAGTCGTCTGCTGAACAGAGCTGAGCAGGACTGGCAAGGACTGGTCATTTTGGAGCCATCGGCTGAGCAGGGCTGATCCTGGCTAATAATGTCTGTACATAGCTCCGATGCCGTTGGCCAGTGCTGAAGAGGCCTGACCATGTCTGATCGCTGAAATAGTATACTGGACTACAGGGACCTTGCTAGGCCGCCTCGACCTCAAGAGAGGGAAGATGAGGGGTGAAAGATCTGGCGGAGCATTGTGGGCATGCATTTCGCGCCACGAAAGAACACGATATATTTAGAGCATTTCCAGTACAGACCACTCCGCGATGACGCAGTGGTCTGTTTCGCGACTCCAACGCAGGGCGTGAGCAGCATAACACAAGTCGGGTGTTCGAATCCCTCGCTGGCCTGATACTTGTGGTCTATAAGAGACTTCTAGCGAGTACAATTCGTAAGGAAAGTAAGGAATAAAGGTAAGAGCACTACATGAGTAAGAAAAGGATACTACAGAGGGGTAAAAGGAGAGGTACAAAAAGATGAAAAACCCTTTTTCTATTATTCCTATATATCGTCGTCAGGACTGCTCAGCCCGCAACACGCCGTATAACGCCTGTGCAGGTCCATCAGGCTGATCAGGCCTGATTGGCCTGACCAGCCCGCTCATCCCCTTTCTAAAGCTCGGGAACCCTGATCAGGCTCTGTTTCCCTGGCGGGGATGTTCAGGCATGGTTTGGCAACATCATGCAAGACCAGCCAGATGCAAGTTTTGCGACACCCCTCGTGAAATTGGCTAACATTCAGCTTACGCCCGAGAAGCCGACCTACGACGGTGGAAGCTGGCACGTCGAAGGGCAGCTCGTGAGTCTTCGAGCACTCGTCTGTTCTATCGCAGCAAGCATTGTGACCATTAGTGAACATCGCAGAACGAGCATATCTGCGCGACGGCCATCTACTATTACGACTGCGATAACATCACGGACAGTCATCTTTCATTCCGTCAACAGTCCGACTCAGACACCATCGACATGAACTACGAACAAGAGGACCATGCCTGGCTTCCTGTCATTTTCGGTTGCCAGAATGATGAACCCAGCGTCCAAGAACTTGGCGGCGTATTGACGAAGGAAGGCCGTCTTACCACCTTCCCCAACGTCCTCCAACACCGCGTCCAACCCTTCCGTCTCGCCGACCCCACGAAGCCTGGACACCGCAAGATTCTAGCGCTCTTCCTCGTCGACCCGCATATCCAGATCATCTCGACACAGAACGTCCCGTGTCAGAGGCGGGACTGGTGGAGCGAGGAGATACGGAAGACGAATATCTTTGAGAAGCTGCCGGCAGAGGTGGGAATGGAGATTGAGAACATGGTGGAAGATTGGCCGATTGGGATGGAGGAGGCGAAGAAGATGAGGGAGGAGTTGATGGATGAAAGGAAGGTTTTTGTGGATAGTAACAACGACTGGTTTAGTTCGACTACCTTCTTTCTGTGCGAGCATTAATGTCATCTATCTTGTGTCAACTATCTTCGAATCTCTATTATTTTCGGTTGATCAGATGGACGTATTGATTGTGGATAATTATGATTCGTCAAAGATTGACGGGAAGACACACGTAAAGCAGATCGATAGCTATGACAAAACTATAAAAAGAGACCTCACAGTCACGGAACGGGTCGAGGACACGAGGTGGAAAAATATTCACAAGGGGTATCCGTTCGTGGCAAGATGATCACAGAGGAGGTCTGCTACAACCGTGTCGTCAGGAGCCGCGCAAGGAAAAGAGGAAATCGGGATTGCGGTTGGTATTGTGAAGATCCACTCACCATGACGATTATTAATAGCCTTCCATCTCAAACCACCACATCGCTGGCACGTCGTCTGGGATGTTCAACTCTTTTCTCAATATCTCGAGAACTTCCTTCTCATCCTGCTCGTCCATCTCATCAACCCTCTTCGAGTAGTTGTCGTACAGAGAGATCATGTACTCGTAATCGGGAGACGTGGGGAAGCGGATATAGAGCCTGGGAGCCCCGGTGATGCACTCTAGGTGTTTGACCACTGCATTGATAGCTCGGAAGCGCTCCCAGCCGATAAATTTTGGGTCACCCTTCGTCAGCTTTCGAGGATCGACCAGTCTCCTCTCCAGTGCATACTGGATCAAGGTGTCCGATGTGACCCCGAAGCCAAAGCTCAGTTTATCTGGGCCATTATAATAAGGATCGTTGACCAATTCGTAATCGACAGTGAGGGCACGGGAAAGTTGTGTCATAGGTTTCCTTGTGTTGCAAAACAAACGGAATCCCTGAGGTAGAGAAAGGTGAAAACCGAAGACGGGTACAAGACACTCCGCTAACGCACCTCAAGAGCAGCTTCACTTGGTTCGCGATATTGGACGACGCCACTGTCATCGTCGTCTTCGGAGTCCGAAGGCGAAGGAGAGCGCGATATGTTGGAGCTGGGGATGATTGACATGATGAGGTTGAGAGAATGAACGAGAGTTGACAGTGTTTTGTACAGACCCGTGTTTACTTCTGTTCAACCAAACCGGGAAGCAGGCGGCCCGGATCCAGCCAAGTACGCAGGGAAAGGGAAAGTTGACCGTGTCTTATACAAAGCCGTGTGATATCTTGTACCAATCACAGCTGAATCTCTACTATATATTCAGTCGATCGGATATCCGGATGAGCTGTATATAAAAGCTTGACGTCGAGCAGGGCTCGTGTTGTGAGATGTCATAGCTAACGACGCAGTACACAGCGAAGATGAATTATCGGAAACGACTCGGAGCTGGCGAGAGAATACAGGATATGACGGAAAGGCACAGACAAAGCAGATCGATAGCTATGATAAAACTATAATACGAGGGTGGCACCACATATAGGGACTTCACGGCCTCGAAATGCGTCAAGGGCATGGGCTGGGAAGGGATTGACAAGAAGTGTTCGGTCTCGGTGGATACGGTCACTCGAGCAAAAGATCGTAGAGGCCTTCTGTAACCGTACCACATGAGCCGCAAACGGAGAAGGAAAGTAGCTTGGAGTTGGGATTGTGGTTGAGAATACTTATCCACTCACCATGACGATCAACAACCTCAGCCCTCCATTTCGAACCACCACATCGCCGGCACGTCGTCTGAGATGTTCAACTCTTTCCTTAGTATGTCGAGAACTTCCCTTTCGTCGTCCTCATCCATCTCATCGACCCGCTTCGAGTAGTTGTCGTACAGAGAGACCATATATTCGTAATCGGGAGACGTGGGGAAGCGGATATAGAGCCTGGGAGCCCCAGTGACATGCTCTAGGTGTTCGACCACTCTATCGATGGCGAGGCAGCGCTCATAGCCGATAAATTCTGGATCGCCCTCCGTCAGCTTGCGAGGATCGACCAGTTTCTTCTCCAGTGCATACTGAATCAAGGTGTCCGATGTGACCCCGAAGCCAAAGCTCAATTTATCTGGGCCATTATACCAGGGATCGTTGACCAATTCGTAATCAACGGTGAGAGCACGACATAGTTGTGCCATAGGTTTCCTTGTGTTGCAAAACAAACGGAATCCCTGCGATAGAAAAGGGTGAAAATCGAAGACGGGTACAAGACTCCACTGCCAACGCACCTCAATGGCAGCTTGATTTGGTTTCCTACATTCGATGACGCCATTTCCATCACCGTCTTCGGAATCCGAAAGCGAAGGAGAGCGCGATCTGTTGGAGCCAGGGATGGTTGACATGACGAGGTCGAGAGAATGAGCGAGAGTTGACCGTGTCTTATACGGAGCCGTGTGAACTTCTGTTCAACTAAACCGGATTGAAGCGCTGCGCGCGGCCCGGATCCAGCGCGGCTTGATCTCACTGCGCTCTCTTCAAGGAAACAAAAAATATTTTTTGCATATCATAGCGCCGCATGATACAGTTTCACTCACTTCTCGTTCTTCCTCGCGCATCTCCTCGTTCTCCAGGAGAACCAAGGAAGGAAGGAAGGAAGGAAGGAAGTATACGTATATTCATGATACAAAATGGAGCCATGTTCGTCAATTCAACGCGAAGTTGACTCGAAGTGATGACTTTTTGTGTAGCTTTGACAAATCTGACCATAAGTATCTGAAGGCCAGATACTTCCTACAAGCTCAATCACACACATGGGTTGGTTTCCTCGGGTATATTGCCAGCTATCCGCACATAACAGAGCACAATAAGCAAATTATACGACTAAGAAATAGAAACGAGAGGGCGAGCTGTGGATAAGTGAACGGGCCCATGCCTGAAGAGGTCCAAAGATATACACGTGAAGGTATGGAAAAGATTGTAAGATGGAACAAGTCCGTCTGGCGGGAATACGAGAGAAACACGCTGTGTGGTGACAATGGGCGAGGGACGAGCGAATGACTCAGAGCAATCGTGCACGAAAGGTTGACAAAGCAGGTTATAAATAATGTAGAAAATGAGGGTCAGGAAAAGTCTTCAAAAAGAGGAACACGCGAGCGAGTGAACGAAGAAACGGAGCAATGCAATTCCGAGGATGGATGGGTGGATAGACGAGATGAGTAGGGTAGCACAAGAGAGGGAGAATGTAAATGACAGGCATATGAATGAAAGCAAGAAAGGTCTACGAAAACAATCCCAGGGAAGACAACAGAAAAGAAAGAGTGAAGGACGGAATAAGGAACGAGACGAAAAGGCTACAACTTACTCTACATCGCTCGTGGACCCTGGTACGAGTATGTGCTTGCTCTCCAGTCCCCGTTCCCATCGACGTCCTCATTGATAGTCCGTGCTTCATAATCATAGTCCGACTCCGCATCTAAATCACTCGCCGAGCCTTGCTGCCGTGCAGTAGCGTACGAGGCTTCCGTCACATCTGATATCTCTCGTCTCGGGACAGGCATGACGCTCTGCTCGACGTCTGGTGGTCGACCATGTTGGAAGTTCTCTGGCGGCGGTGGTGCGTGATCCGACCGTGTTTCTAGCTGTGACTGCTGATACAAAGGCTGTGGGTACGCTTGGGGCGGTGTCCGTACGCGCATCTCGTACGCATTCGGAATTTGTAGCGTATTCGCACCTGAATTCGATCTTGTAGGCGGTTGTGATGAGTACGAGTGAGGAACGTAAGGTGTCGAAGGGTGGCGATAGACCGGCTGTGGCATCGGGGATGGTACCGGAACGTCCGACACCGAATAGTACGAGAGCGCAGGGGACGGCGACATGAAATTTCGCGATGACGCGTTCATAGGCAGCGAAGGTGTTCGAGGGCCCTCTTCGTCATCTTCCCGGATCGTCTCCGCCTTCGTGATGATGTACTGTGGTTCGGCGTAGAGATCTTCATGAGGATTGGGAATATCGTCATGGTATGGAGTGGGAGGAGCCGGTGGCGTGTCCACGAGGGTCTCAGAACGCGTCGGAGGCGAGAGTGCGAGTTCGCCTGGACTGTGCGTCAAGGCCGGCTCGTATCCGTCCTGGTGAGCGGAGTATTCTGAGGGCGAGCGAGAATGAGGCTTGAGGAACATCGGAGCCCGCTCGATATCTTTGGTCCGTGTGAGATCACGTCGATGCTTGATCCCGAGCCGTTCCTTCAGGTCGCCTTTCACCCACATTTCTCGAACGATGTCGGCGTCCTCGTACATGTACGCTGAAGCTACGAACTTGACGATGATACGAGGGACTAGAAGAGATTCGATGGTTGTGAAAAATACTTCCCACAGCGTATACGGAGGAAGCTTACTGAGAGAGACGGCCACAGAAAGGAGCACTGTGGTCCAAAAGAGCACATTGCCGAAGAGGACGACCACCTCGTCGATAAAATCGATACTCCAGAAGAACGAGTAGATCACGATCCAGATCAGCATCACAAGAGTAGAGCCGAAGACGACTAGCCATGTAATGACGGTCCAACTACGGGACAAACATGTCATGATGAGTACGCTTCAAGGAGAATGCTCGTCGCTGAGAGCTTACTAGTGGGTATTGAGGCCGACGTAGAGGTTGGCTGTAAAAATCGCGGACACAGCGATAGTGGTACCGTAATCAGCTAGGGACTCTATGGACTTTCCGTTCCAGGAGATCGCAGGCCCAAGCGTCCAAACGAAATATGCCACAAAGTAAACGACCCCGGATTGATAAAAACCATCGAGCATATAGAGCCAGAACTTGAGGCGGGTATATTCCAGGCCGCGGATGCCGCGTACGTACAGCTGTGGAAAGGCCAAGGCTGCTTTCGCGTTAAGGTCTTGATCGAAAGCTAGGGGACGAAATGGTTAGTGACGTGTGCATGGAACGTAAGGAGCGAACGTACCTCCAAGCACGATAACGGGAAGTGACGTGAAGACCAAGTTACACAGCAAGACGAAAGTATACTGGTATAGGTACGTCGCATCGAAGCTGTCATCCAATGCCGTTTGAGCACGTTACACCGGTAGGATACGGATGGAAAACGACGGACCTATTCCAAGGCATAAACCAGAACATTGCAAAGGTCCAAATAACGTTCTGAGGAAAGCAAATCTTTTAAGCGACGCCATTTCAAGACGAAACAGGTCAGTGCTCACCTTGTAGAAGAAGTTGCTATGCATGTCCGCAATCCGTCGGTACGACCATCTCCCATGCACGATCAACAACTTCGTCAAAAATCTGAACTGCCCGAACGCATAATCTGCCGACATCGCCGCCTGCGACCCTTCATGGCCAAACAATCCACACCCGATATTTGCCTCTTGAATCATCGCCACATCGTTCGCCCCATCTCCGATCGACAACGTCATCGCGTTCCTTCCCTCCTTCACAAGCTTGACGGTCAGAGCTTTTTGGGCGGGCGAAACACGGCAACAGACGACAGTCTCGCATTGGGTGCCGAGGTTGAGGAAGAGAGGTTTGAGTTCGGTTTCGAGGGCGTAGCGGAGGGTGTCTCCGTCGATGACGACGGCAAAGGAGGCTTTGGCGTTGGGGAGGAAACCGCGCTTGCTGGAATCCCAGGAGGGAGGGCCGAGGACGGAGGCTATCTTGTTGAGGCCTGCTTCGATCTGAGTACGGGCGCCGTCGACAGAGTCGGCCGAGAGGATCATGATATCCATGTCGTTCTTCAGGAGGTTACAACTGAAAGCTGGAGGAAATCGCGAAAAAAGATCAGCAGAGAAAATACAAACGCCACTCGATATAGACAAGTACCAATTTCGATGGCAGTCTGGACCTTGTCACCTACAGATCACCAATTCCGTTAGCCTCACCATACTAACAAAAGGCGACAGCCAAAAAGACCATACCAGTCAGAATCCAAAGCTTGATTCCCGCTCGATGCAGAGTCTCAATCGCATCCGGTACACCCTCCTGCAACTTATCCTCGAGTGCCGTGGCGCCCAAGATTATCAACGAATGCTCAATCAACGCGTTCGCCTTATCGATCTCCTCATCCCTGTCCTTGATAGCCGACGTCGCCGCATCATACGTCCTCGACCACTGCAAATACTCCTCCTCCTCCACATACCGCCACGCAATGCACAGCGTCCTCAACCCCCCATTCGCAAACATCTCCATATCCTTCGACGTCTTCTCCTTCAGCACCGGGTCGTGATCCGCCGCGAGTCGTTCGTAAATCACGCTATCGGCACCTTTGCAGTAGAGGACGATCCGACCCTGCGGGTTCCGCACGAGCACGCTCATCCGTTTCCTGGTACTGTTGAACTCGAGGACCTTGAGCGGAAGATACCGCTCCGCCTGGCCCATAACCTCTATGTCGATCCCGTCCTTCCCCTTGCCCACGAACGGAAACCCAACATCCCTCGCCGCCGCGACCAGCGCGCTCTCATCCGGACTCTCAGCCTTATAATCCAGCAAGAATGGGTTCCGAGCGTCCGGTTTATCCGAAAGGACGGTATGACAGACGGCGAGCGCACGAAAGAACGCCGCGATATGTTGTCGTTGGTCGGATTGCCTGTTGGCCATGTCGTCCGCCAGGTGCGTCGAGATGAGCGTGAGCTTGTCGGGTTGGCCGTACCGGTTCTTGAACGTCCGGCCCATCGTCTGCAACATGTCCTGCTTCATCATCACCATTTTTCGCTCGTGCGTCTCTGGGTCGAGCAAGTCCGACGAGCCTTTTCGTTTTGCGGCGCCGCGCTGGGCTTCGGTCACAGATTCGCCGTACGCAATGCCATTGATGGAGCATTTCTGGAACTCCATGACGTTCTGCGTGAGCGTGCCGGTTTTATCGGAGAAGATGTACTCGATTTGGCCGAGGTCGTCGGAAATGTTCCAGGTCTTGGGGACGCAGGTCGTGTCGAAGGGTTTATAGTACATGTCGAGGTCCTGTGAGATGAAAAATGCCTGGATGGTTTTGACGATTTCGATTGAGATGTAGAGCGAGATGGGGACGATATTCTGGAAGGCGATGAGACATGAACTATATCGGCGAACGTAAATGAGCTAAATAATTCAAACACTGTAGGATACGAAAGGGGGACATACGCGAAGGTGACGATTGCATTGACGACGGGGTAGGCGCTCGGGTCTGAACCAGCCTCGAAGAACTCCGCGCTCGTGCCCGTCCTAGCATCCAAGATTCCGTTCACCACACCACAAACGGCGCACATGATGATGAGAATCACGAAGTTGACGATGACGTTGAAGTTGGTCTCCCTCTCGATCTTCGACCGTTTGGAAGGGGTTGCACCACCGTTGAGCATAATCTTCGTGTCCGCGCCAGTGAACGCGACCAAACCGATGATCCACGCCGTGTTTCGTATAGAGCATCCACGGAGGAGCATTTCGTTGATCGTGGCCGACTCGAGCTTCAACTCTCCAGTCGTGGGATCGGTATACCGTAAAACGCCGTTATAGATGTACAGATTCTGATGTGGCGGTTCCGAATCGAGGATGAATGCCGACCGCTCGACGTCCTCCTCCGACATGATGTGCGACGTCGCCCGTAACGCCTTCCTCGGCTTCAAGTTCGTCTCTCCGTCCAGGTTCTTCGTCTCGAGGTAACACATCCCGTCCGGGTCCGAAGTCGAGAGTACGATGATATCCGCGGGGACCTGCTCGTTGTCCCTCAACAGCACCACATCCCCCACCTCCAACTTTTTCCACAACGTCCGTTCCCACCTCGACACCCCGGTGATCCGTTTCGACCAATTGATGACCCCCGACGAGCCCGACGTTGCCAACGTCTCGGATGCACTCCATCCACCGACTTCAGACGCCGAGTACGGCAACCTGGGTGCAGAAACGACCTGATTCGCGCCAGCGACGAGCGAGATCTCCGACGGCTCTCCTACTCCATTACCGGGCGGGTAGCTGTGCGAATCGACGCTCTGGATGTCCTCCAGTTTCCTACCACCAGCGCCATACCTTCCGTCGAGACTGAAACTACTGCTGCTCGGCCCACCCAGACTGATACGCTCGCCGTCTCCCCGCGAGAGCATGATGCGCATACCCTCGCCCGCCTCGCGTTCGCGGAGTCTGCGCACGCCCTTAGTGACTTTCCCTGGAGGATTGATGCGGAAGAGCTTCTCGAACCAGTTCCTCGGATCCGTCGGGGTGTTGACGTTGCGCCAGTTGCCGAGCTTGGTGGACGCTGAGGTGTTCACCTCTTCGTCAAGTGAAGCTCGGCGGTAGTCCTCGATGCCATCTTTGATGGCGGTGACCGTTATGATGAATAAGAGGGGTAGTACAGCGGTCTGTGGCGAGGCGGAGCCAAAAATAGTGAAGACTGCGCGATTCGAGTGACGAGGTCAACGTGAGGAAGCAAACAGACGTGGAGCCAACGTACCTTGAAGAATGGTGAGGAGAAGGAAATATAGGTTGGCCACTCTGGGGACGGACAAGGATGAGGTGTATTCGTCGCGATGAGTTGAACAGACGAACGTACCTCCTGAATTGCTCGTACAGATTCTTCGGTAGAAACGTGATGATCGTATATTCTGGCCAACGATTAAACCCTGGGGCCGACGTCACAAAATAAGATTAAAAACACGCACTGCTCGTCCGGACTTTATTCCGTACATAACGTGCCAGGGGCTCCCCGTGCTGGTCCACCTCGGTAGCCATCAACGGTGTGTTCACGTAGATATTCCTCCTCACTCCCGGCACCTCCAACGACGGCTTCGTGTCCGGTGGCGGCTTATCGTCCACCGGTGCAGGCCTCTTCTTCTCCGTACTCTTGTTTCGAAAGAATCGGGACTTCTTCTGTCGAAGAGACTTCCTGCGCTCTGCCCTCTGTTCCGACCGTATCGACTCTGCGAGGGTCGACGCGGCAGTGCGCACAGTTCGAAGTCGAAGCTCTGGGTCGACATTATCGTCGTGGTCGTCCGCCTCCAGGACATCAGACGGCTGGGAGCGCTTGAAGAACGACATCTAGCAAGCCTCTCCGAACACGGACAAGTGTGGTCGGGCAGCGCAGGTCTTTTCTAAGTTCGACAAGTTGGATTTTTCGAACAAACAAGCCAGAGCGACCCAGAATAAGTTAAGGAATGAATATGGAGGACGTCGTCGGCGTTGTGGTGGATGATGATAGTGAGCAAGTAGGGAACAGCGCACGGTAGGACGCAGCCTACGGCTGATTTACGGCCCAAACGGCTTGTCAAGCGCGCTTGGCACGAATTCCTGCATGTGCGGGACCCCGAAAACCGCACTTGTTGTGGCGGTGGCCCATGTATCTGTAACATTCTCCGCCGAGAAAAGGCTATGTATTACGCGCTTTGTATGTGCTACTAGCTCAAACGTATCACTACTCCATGGTGTAGCTGATGAACCAGAGCTGGAAAGAAAAGCAGTATTCTGGGTCTCACTCTCGAGCTTGGCCCAAGCCTACCTGCCCGCTGCCCTGTCGTTAGCGCCCAGGGCTCAGCCACTTGGCTTGACAGTTGCAGTGACACTAGAAGATCACTCTCGTGACCAACAAATATTGAATCGCTACTTTGAGGGCGACGAACGCGTTGGCGAGGACCATCCGAGCACGACTTCAGCTCCAAGGGCAGCAGCTTTGAATCCTTCATAATTAAAAAGGGCCGATACCCACCATGTGCCGATGGACCTGAGAGTCCGTAACCGTAACCGAGTCCGTTTCTGAATCTGTCATCAAAGCGGCGCCGCATTGGTAGCAAGGCGGTGCGTCAGCGTCACGGCTTGTGTTCGATCCTCAGGCCCTTGGGGATGTCCTTGCGGTGTCCAATCATACAGCGTACGGTGCGGATGAAATGCTAATCATATTTCGACGGTAATAAGTTATACACGGTGCATTTAGGTCCAACAAACCTCCAATGCTCGAATTACTAAGAAGGATGTGGAATCCGAGTCAGCCATATATCGAGAGGACGCATCCAGTGTCTGAGTGTGTGTACTTGAGCCGTTCCTCGTAAGCAAAAAAGTGTGTCCGGCCCGCACAGTTTCGAGGCGCCGCATGCAACAGCCTGAGATACAGAGACGATGTTCTTCAATTGGGGGAGGGTGACATTGGCCATTATTATTACACTGCCATGTTTCGGCATACGCGCTTGGATGGATGTGATACCCAGAAGATCAAGTCGATTTTGCTCATGCTGTCCAGAAGTGCCAGCGGTAAAATGTCAAGACATCGGCTGGGACACAGAGAAACTGAGATAATAGGAACGAACTAGAGGAGGAACCTGATCAGCGAAGCTATCTGACGGCGTAGACGAGAACACGGTATGTCGGCCTTAGCACGCGTAGAAGGTTCAAAGCCGTCGTAAACAGAGAGTGCAAGGCAATACCAGTCGTTTTTAAATTTGAGGAGCATACTATGTGGTCGTGGACGATCGTGGTGGTGGTGGAAGGAAGGAAGGAAGTGGCGGCGCCAGCCGTGAGAACGGAAACTGAACCTGAGTCCTGACTGTCACTGGGCCACATCAATTTCTACCCCTGTTTATCGATGCTTTCGAACTCCGATGGACAATGCATGTTGACTGCATCCTTTCCCACCAACGTACGTCTACCAGGTCTTATTTGTTTGGAAGAGTATCTTCAATAAGGCGCCCACCTTGGTTTCTCGCTTTTTCAGCATCCTCAAAGCTAGAATTTTTCTAGGGGCCCGTCCGGCTTCACTTACTGCACTGCTTCTAAGTATAATAAACTCGAAGGAAGGCACAGAAGTGAGGTAAGTAGATGCGACTGTTTTCGAGAGTCCTAGGCTCCAAACTTGACCTCGCATGTATTTCCCTCTCTAAGCCTGCGTAATCACTCCGTCCGACACCTCTGAGTCTCGTATCAATCGTCCGAATAGCTCTCGTGGTAAGTAAGCTATTGTTTTCGGCGTGCGTTTGCAGTCGCAAATACTTATTTATCTGCTCCGTACAGCTACTTGTCATCGATCCCTACTACCTCGCAGTTTCTCCCCCAGTGTTGAAGAAGGAAGGCCTCAGGCTGAGAGGTCGTCCCTGAAGTTTAACCCAAGGTCTCGAGCTTTCGTGAGTTAATCTGCTCCAACGCTGTCCTCCGTCGTTAGAGCGTAGTGTCCACCAATCGCCATGGCTGACTCTATCCCGCTCTCTCTTCCAGTAGTACCGTTGAGACCGTCGATATGAATACGTCGATCGCCTTGCCCCCTTCCCCCATCAGAATTCTACCCGCAGAAATATTGGTCATGATCTTCATCCTTGCCGTAAATTCAGCTGTCACACCTTACGACGTACCATCCAGAGTGGATACCAAGAATGCCTACACTGCTCTCGCTTCGCAAGAGCTGGGGAAGATAGTGCCATTGCGCCTGTCCCAAGTATGCCGGCTATGGAGGGATATAACCCATCGCACGTCAAAACTCTGGACGCACATCCACGTCAACCACTTGCGACCAAACTGCGCTCCTCTCCTCATCTCGCATCTCATCTTTTCCGGCAACACTCCCCTCGACATCACGTTCCAATGGTTTCCTTCCATTGCTCCATTAATATCTGCTGAAGAAAAGATTGAATGGTTTGGGGACGAACGTGACGAGGACCGGGATGAGACTCGAGGCCTCAGAGATATTTACTATCGGGAAGTAAAAGAACATAAGCCTGCTTTGCATGAGCAAATGCAGATGCTGTTACATTTTATCGACCGCTGGCATTCATTTCGATTGATCCTCGACGATGCCAGCGTGATGCAAGGCTTCATCAAATACTTTTCCAGCCTTGCCGCACCGAAGCTGGCCGCCGTCGATCTACGGTAAATCGAGCCTCTTGAAGTTTCTGACCTCGGTATAAACGCCGGTCTTCCAAACGACGGTGTTACTCTGTTTGGTGGAATCAAGGATTCACCGAATATCAGATCGCTTCACCTCGACGGCGTCAAATTGGGCCTTCCCCTGCCGTCCCTTCGTCCACTGACCACCCTTGGTCTTCATAACCTCGGTTCAAATAAAATGCCCCGACTCGCCAAGCTGATTAATGCGCTGCACGAGCTCCCCAACTTACGTCGACTATACATAAATTCCTTCGAGCCCATGGACGACGACATGCCTCCAAATCTTCGGGATGTCGAGGGCCTCTCCCTCCCGGCCCTCGAAAAGCTCTCGCTAACCGACGTACCCGACGGCTGGCCCAGTTTCTTCCATGATGCCACATATTTCCCCAATATCAAGAAGCTGACAATCGACACCGACACGCAAGAGTTCAATTACGTGTTGGAATCATTGAACTTGCCATACGATGATAGCGATGAGTCCTCCGAATCCATGCTCTGTTCGCTCGAGGGACTTCATCTGGGTACCTTCGGAGGGGTTTCGCTGTTTGACGACCACTTAGCCGAGCAAGAGGCGGTCTTCTTCAGCAAGCTCAAAAGCGTCCGGATCTTGCTTCTCGACCTTAGAATGGACGAGGACCACATATCGAAAGTCACCAGATACACCTACCAATTGACTGGAGTGCACGACCCTGCCTCCACGACGTGTATGCCCCTCCTGGATACGGTTTTTCTCCGCGGAGTCAGACACAACCGCAAGCAAGAGATCGAGGATCTTGTCAAGGCAAGGAAGGAGATGGGGGTGCCGATACGGAGGCTTCTCATCGACCGGCGTGCCAATGACTGGTATGGGTTGAAGAGAACAGGTCCGGACGTCCCAGTCTACAGTCCTTCTTTCACCACCGAGGACGTCTCCTGGCTCAAAGATAGCGTCACAGAAGTCGCTGTTTTCGAAGAAGTACGAATAAGAAGTTATGAGGGGGTCGACGAGACGTTGGATTTGTTGTTCGAGGCGGATGGCGTGGTGGCGGCAGGCGAAGGACTTGACTTGAAGTTCGTGGACGTTTTCTGTGATATGTTGAAATTGTGATGCGCGTCTGTAGACCAAGCCTTGTTTTGAGGATATTTTGTGGAGCGACTGTTGGATACGCTTGACGAATGATACAGCCAGAATTTAGCCTCATTTCGAGACAATTTCTGATGACGGTAAGGACAGAAAGAGGATGTGCCACAGCTCGGATCGCAAATTCGAGCTCCGACAGAATTTACAACACACCGCATTTCCACGGCAGACATTGAGTTGAACTTCTCCTCATCGTTCACCTCACCGCACGTCAGATCTAGCACAGGGCCAAAGCCTTACTTCAGATATTCTTGGTTTACCTGGTGGAAATTGCTGATTCATCATAAAGTTCCCAATATGTCTCTGCTCAAGGCTCAACGAGCTATAAAATTACTGGGAAGCTCGTGCCTCAAAATGGTGAGGGTCCCTGGCACCAGTGCCATCAGGGTGCCGATGATCATTCATGCTCAGAAGATCGCGTTGGTGCTTTCAGCTAACTCCATCTGAAGCGTTGTCGTACAGGAAATGTTTTGTTAGCGAAGTTCTCTAGTATGCCAGCGACTCGGTGTAGCCCTCGCTCGCAATTCGTACCTTCTGGGTCACCGTTTCACCGTAAGATTCTAGCCTTGTTGTTGAAGGATATGTGCTTATTTCTTCCACGGCTGTGTACAACATAATGTGTCTAAAGTTTTCAACGCTCGGGGATTCACGACCACGCGTCCAACCGCCAACAAGTACGCCCGCCTCGAATCTCTGGAGGCCGGAGCCAGTATCGCCTTGGAAGCTCTGCTCGATTCAGAAGGTTCCAACACAGAACTACCAGCAGCGGGACCAGAAGAAAGTAAAGAACTCCTTAAGTCTGCGCGCGTCTGTCTGATCGAAATCACGAACCTGTTCATCGCATGGTCCAGAGAGGACGAGATGTACATGTTCGTAAGTACATTGGTCCTACCTCCTCTCACGAACACCCTGGCATCCAATTTAATGACGAAAGCTGACAGTTTTTGACATTTATCTTTTTTGGTCACAAAGAAATTCGACGAGGCAGAAGCACCCGAGGGCTCAGATCTCTATCGTGCCCGTGCCGTCGTGGCCACCATGCTCAAATGCGTCGCCCACGACCTTCGCAGAATCCCCAATACGCACCCATCTCGTTCATTTCGTGAGGACGAATCGGACAAATACACTCTGGGTTTTATGATAGACCAATTAACTGAGGCAGCCGACAAACATCTGCAACGTGAGTTCAAGTGGCTATAGTGACTACTCATGCGCTGGATGTGGTTGGGATGTGGGACAAGGTCACTGAAACTGACTGCTGTTTTCTGGTTTAGACACGGATGGGAGTCCACCAGCGAACTGGAGTGATTTCTGGGACGATGTGTATATCCTGATGCATGCAATGATCGGAAAACTACGGGAAGCAGGATACGGTAGCGACCAGTGACCACGTCGGTTTGTCTGCCATGCCTATTTCCGGGAGCATAGGGAGTTCGTTTATGGTCGCATCATGTCAAGGACTATACATACGTACTACATATTGGGTCAGACATAGTAGTGGACTACGTTATGCCCGGCTACCAACAGGGTACTTACCGATCAAAGGAGACCTATAATCATGCCCCGATCGCAGCGTTCGTATTCACATTCCGAACAGCATCATTTACATTCAATTTCAGAAATTGCGCGAAGAACAGCAGGGGTCAGAGACAGAGATACATGACATCCAGAAAGTACGCTCAACATACAATTATTTATGACTTCGACGGGGGGCACGGCACGAAACCATGAGAACGGAGTACGACAACCGAGTCAGAGGAACTTGAACAGGGAAGGGAAAAGCGATCGAGAGCAAGAAGCTGAACCTAAGGGATAATGATACAACTGTCACGACAGACGAACGTACGTAGACAGACCAAGAGAACAAACGACGAGTCGAAGACTCAACGAGGGCGCGGTCCGCCGTTGGATGAAGGGACCATTTCGAAAATATACAAACACAAAGCACGGCATACTGGTAGTAGTAGTACCACGGCCAACGGATCCAAACCAAAGTCCACCGACGAGGATTATGAAGACGAGACTCGAAACAGAATGAAAGTCAAGGAGGACCCCGAGCGTAGGCTATGGCGACGACACGAGCCCCGACAGATCCCCATTACTCCCACTAGCCCTTCTTCCCTTCCCGAATGCCGTTGAAGTCGACTGAGAGTAAAGCGTGTTCCCACCCGCTCCCAAATCGTCGCCCAAGAACTCACTCGGTAACGACGAAGGGAACAAGCTCGCCATATCCATCCCGCCATCATTAAACAGCGCCATAATCTCCGCCGGCGTCAAAGCCAACGCAGGATCCGACTTGATATTCAATGGATCTCCCACCCCGCCCGAAGTATCCATAAAGTGTGGCGCATGGTTCGCCACGGAGGTATACTGCCTCGGCGAAGTAGGCACCGTCGAACCAGAACCGAACCCGTTCCCGTTTGCGCTGATAGTGCTACTACGTTGAAGCGGGGAGGTGGGACTGTTCATGGGCAGACCGTTGGAAGGTACGATCTTGTCAGGTGGCAAGACGGAGAGGTCGACGAACATGTCGCTCGGGGAGAACGCTTCGGACGTGTTGTCCTGTGGGGACTCGTGACTGCCCGATGACCGAGGTGCCGAGGGAGTCTTTTTCCGGACGGGTCTAATCCATGGAGGAAGCGGTTTTGTTTGTGGGAATTCCTGTGAGAGCGATGGGGTGTCAAGCGGGATTTGAGTGACTATAAGCGGGATAGGGCCGGGGTCGATTGGTGCGGACAAGGGCGGGAACGGGTGAGAGAAGGACGAAGTGTCAGTAGTGTGCGAGTGGCTTAGAAGACGAAGACGAAGCGGCAGAGGAAAAGGAAGAGAGACTGCGGTGGTGGAGATTGGGATGAGACGGGATAGTGGCGTGGTGTACGTACTTCTGCAGAACTCCTCCATGAGGTCCCCGGATCTCAAGCCACAGATATAGCGATTACTGAAACGCTTCAGGAGGCCTACACACGAGCGCAATGCGTCGAGTGCGGGAGTAATAAGCGGACGAAGAGACTCGGCTTGACAATTGAGTAGGAAGGCTACGAGAGTTCGGCCTGCCTGTGTGAGCTGATGAATGACATGAACGCCGTCTAGAACCAGAACAAGGAGCATCGCATGTTTAGTTCAAGTGATCCAGACCATCGCATCTCGAGGAGGATAGAAGACACAGGAATGAGTATACGTACAGTATGTCATGAGACCCTTGGTGGCGATGTGCAGGTGGGCGGTAACGATCTGGAGTGCGCAGGAGTGCGCCACAGACATGGCGTTGATTTCAACGTCCGTCTGCTCCTGGTCGCCCGTCGATGCTCTCACCGCCACCAGCTCCGAAAACCGATGGCGCATGATGAGCATCCTCACAAACTGGTGTAGACAATGTATCCTCTCCGCGTGCGTAACCTGGATCACATCGTCGCTCGACATCGTCTCCTGCGAATGTCCCCAGTGCGGGGGAACGGAGGCACAGACTTCGTCCAGCAGCGTCTCCTCCTCGCGCAGGCCCTTGTGTCGACGGAAACCGGACAGGATCCCTGTAACTCGATGCAAGAATGGTGAGGAATCGCCAAAGTACTTCGGTGGTGGCGTGTCCAGAACCGACTCCAGCACGACAAAGAACCGCAAAACGCAAACGAAGGCTCCCATCCTACTCTCCGTGTCCGGCGGCTGCGGCCCCACCCCGTCATGCGTGATGAATTCGTCGTCCACCGCCGCCGGCTCGGCCACATCGCAATCCCTTAGCCTGACCATCGGTGGCCTACCAAAATGCGCGCTCGCCTGCTTGTCCCACATATAGACGCACCAGAACGTCCGTTTCCTGACTTCCTCCTCGATCGGGTCGAAGATGTCGTACGCGTCCGCGGATCGATGGAGGCCAGAGTCGACGGAGAGCGTGATGGACTCGGAAAGGAGGGCAAACGCCCGGGAGAGCTTGCCCCATCCAATGGCGTAAACACCGGCGACTAGGACGGCTTGGACGGTGTATACTGTAGGTCGGTCTGCGGCGGGGAGAGTTCGAAGTTTGGCGAAGAGTTCGAACCACTGAGTACCAGAAGAGATGCCGTCGCTCGGATCGGCACGAACGCGGGGATCGTCGATGTGGCGTGAGGCAAGACAACACACGGCGACGATGAAGGCAGCGAAGCCTGGCTCTCCCCATTTTTGAGGATTACCGTAATCCTGAGTCGCAAAAAGAAGGAGACAATGATTAGTGAGGGATATTGAACGGCAGAACGGCTTGAAGAGATGCTCACATTCAGGAATGTGGGAATATGAAGGAACGGCATCAGGTAGTACGACGTGGACAGATAGCACTGCACCAGGCTACCAAACGTGCACGCTAAGGATCAGCTCTCACACCCTCGAGTGCAGAGACGCACCTGTCCATGAGATCCGGGCTGATGAACGACGTGATCAGCTTCCAGATCTTCTCTGGGTTGATATCCGTCCGTTTCGGTGTGCGGTCTGGGAACCACAGGCCCGAAGTCGCGTACGGGCTCTTCGTCGACCAGGATTCCTCCTGTGGACTCGGGTCCCGTTCTCGTTTTGGCTGTGGGTGGTGCCGCTCGACGAGAAGATCGAGAATGGGAAGACCAGAAGTTTCGCCTTGCCATCGCGTATAGCCCTCATCGTCGAGGTACAAGTATGACGAGGATAGACACATGCGGGCGGTATCTTCGGGCATCCCGTCGGTGCTACTGGTCTCGTTCCCTACAGCATTAGGGCTAGGGTGGCGCGAGTTGACGGTAGGGGTGAAATGTGTGGACGGATTCATGAGGGGGAAGATGTTGAGTGACGGTGGAGGCGCTGTGGGCGGAAATGCGTGAGTCGATGATCCGAGAATGGCGTGAGGACTCGTCGGATCACTAGAGGTACTGGGCATGTTTGCGAACGCGGAAGATCCACCAGCAGCAAAGACGGCTGGGGGAATGGCCTGGATGAGGCTCTCGAGGTGGTGCATCCTGTCTTCCAGTGTGGCTGTCCGTCTATTAGAAAACTGTAACGTTAGCCATCGTTATATTTGCGACAGCGGTACACACTGTTATCCGAAGCCACGTATGAATAGATTACGACCCGCCGAGATCATGCCAGAAACGGATGACAGTATGCCGAGGTTCAGGCCATTACTGGCGTTCACGCTCAAGTTATACAGCGAGCGAACAAGAGAAATCTCACGACGATGTAAATGTACATGGACTCTGTTTGAAAACTTCACACCCACGATCAAGAGCAAAACAGGTCACAAGCTCTCCTGTTGGAGTGGGCGCTCCGTAGCGCAGTCAAGCAAGCGAAGCAAGCACGATGCAGCGAACGCATCAACGCAAGCTTCAGAATTTAGCGCAGGATGGTGCACTAGACTGCACATTGCCTGCTATTCGTGTGCAATGTGTAAACCGACGAGAGTCGAAGGTCCGAGCACGATGCCGCTCAACGCCACATAGGAGCTCGATGTGTAAGCTCCTGAGCATGTTTTCGCCGGTGCATCGTCCGTATAATATCGAGATATTCCGTGGAAAGGTGAATACAGATAGTAGCTTACTTTGATTTGTGCGGGTGACTTCGCTTCCCCGGCTCCTCGAACGTACAAGGAGAGCTGGCGCTGAGACAAGCCTGACATGGGTGGCCCTCGTCGCACTTGATTCTTCGGCGGCTGTATAGCATATAAAGTATTAAGAAGCCTATATGTATGATTTAGAAACATGAAGCGCACCGACAACGATCACACGCCCTGAATCCAAGTAAGATGTTGTTCAGTGGGGCGAGTCATATTAACAGTATTCGCGATTTCGCACCTGCTCAGCTTGAACCTACGCTCCTTCAGCAACGACGCACCAGACTTTTCCTGCTGTTGTTGCTGTTGTTGCTGTTCTTCGGTGTCGGTCGCAGGAGACATGGCGGAGCGAGCTGAGGGTATATGTGTTAGGCCGTGCTCGTAGTGGTCGAAGAATAAGATGGATGGGCTCGTTAGATCATACCTTGACGCTGACTAAGACAGCCAATGCCAGTGGCCCGGCGTTCACCGATGCCGAGGCCCGGCGAGACAACAATTCCATATAAATCTCATAAAATATGGAATTCTCTTGTTCGTGTCTGGAGCAAGCCAGCGCATGAGCCAGAAGCATCGCAAAAGCCTCGTAATGAACGAGCGGCCGAGAGTGGACCACAATACCCTCGCGCCACATCGGACAGTGGTCGCTCGACAAATTGTGAGGATTGACAGAGGGCAGTGGCTCAATGTTTTCTATTTTAGCTCAACAGTCATGTGTGTTATATCTCCTATGATTCCGCCAGGTCAATGCATCTGATAAAATCACAGAGGAAGCGGAAACACGCTGGGCCACCTCTGTGGCACCATTCCTTCTCTCTTGCAAACCGTTTTCCGCCGCGCGACGGCAAGATACGGCAATTAGCAATCTTGTTCAGCGGTTATCCGATTGGACCGGCCAGCCTCGTCGAGGCCCTTCCGTGGTCGCCCGCTCTGCGGCGCCGTTCTCTGCTTGAACACCACTATCGTCTCTCTAATCAAGTACGCTCGAAAGTCTACGGTATACTGCTTGTCTGCCTGATATTGTCGCCATTATTGGGACATGTTCTTATTCGCCATATCGTAGTAACTACCATCGTCGGATATAATACGCACAGCCGCGACCCGTTGCAGAATGCTTGAAGATGGATCCTATTCAGCCAGACATTGGTGCCTTGCCAGTGTGCTATTCCTTGAACTTTCTGGATGCTAGGTTTATGCTATCTTCTTTGTGTAAGCTACTTCATTCTTAGTGACAGCAAGACACCACCACTAGCTCTGGATTTTGAGTGCTTCCGGAAGCGCAGGCCTCAAGCTTGAAGCTTGAAGGGCGACGCCACTAACTTTGCATCCCATGACCACCTTTGTAAATCGGTTGAGCAGCCGTATGCACCACCAGGTCCGCCACATTTTCTTCACTGCTATGCTCCTCGTTTGCAAGCGATAGCTCTCGTTGTTCGTGACATGTAAGCTTTGTTTTCTCCTACCAATCATTCAGACCTTTTGTCCCCTACCTTTTTCTAGCAGTTTCAGTCTATCGCCGCCGCCGTCCGTGGAGCCAACATGACATCGGTGGATGGACTCTGGAAATGTCTGAATGACATACCAATGACGACATGTCCAGTCATTTTCATCCGGACCTCGGGGGGACCTTCACCACAAGGACTCGTCTGCGTCTGTCTTCATGGCATGGCGATCATGTTCGATCAGCTACTAAGCCCGAAAGCTTTGTACACCGTACGACTACTATCACCAGCTGCCTGATCTCTCTTTGCTCTTCTTGCCAGTATCGACTGCGTGCGGTAACGTCAAAATTCAAATGGGCCGCTAATCATGCTCTTCGGATATCTCGAGGTTCGCATTGGATGAATGGTTATTTGTGTTGCTAACGACCAAGACGTAGTTTATGGCACTTTACTGCTACACGACGACTTTCTGCGACCACTGCACCCCCTAATATCTCAACTCCGAGTGCTGGTCTCGCGAACGACCATTCATCTTACCACCTCGCTCAGTTCCCTAGCCTAAATGATTTATGTCATCCCCCTTTGTGTCGTCGCCGTATGTGATGCAATTAGTCCTTTCTGGTCAAACCTGGAACCAGGGATACGCCGTCTGTCCATGTCGCCCTCGTATTGCGATCACTGCAGCTCAACGAGATCGACTGGTTGGCTCACAGATACCCACAGCCTCTACCTACGGATAGTCCAAAACAACGAAGATCAAAATGGAGAAGAATGAATACGGTCTTAGGACTGTATTTGTGCGTGCCAGTGAGTAAAGCTTGTATTGCAAGTAACGGGTGATGGAAGTTCTCGAGCAGTCCATTTTGTTTCGCTCGTCCTTATTAGTTTCTTTGTTCATCACAGCGGCGTCGATTTCCTTTTCGATCAATAGCAATGCGCAACCTCGCAGTCCGTCTTGCCCGGATTCAATTCTGCCACAG
This sequence comes from Stereum hirsutum FP-91666 SS1, assembly GCF_000264905.1. Taxonomy (NCBI): domain Eukaryota; kingdom Fungi; phylum Basidiomycota; class Agaricomycetes; order Russulales; family Stereaceae; genus Stereum; species Stereum hirsutum. Next base: position 1,295,936 of record NW_006763142.1, on the reverse strand, counting down.
GACTTCATCGCATAGGTTCGGAACCCAGCAAGAGTGAGGAACTTTGTGACCAAATTCGTGTAATGGACGGCCCCTTGAGAGTGGTACGCGCATAATCAGGATAAGTAGGAGCCGTCTGTGACTCTAGCCGTCTGTGGCTCTAGCCGTCTAGAGGGCCTTTAGTGACAGACGTGAAGCGAGCACTTCTCAACCGAGGTGTTGTAAGTTTTCTACGGCCGTGCGAACAATTATGGAGTGTGAAAGTAAGATTCGCATGTGAAAACCCGAGCTAGAAAACCTATTTGCGATTCGCAGGATGTCAGCGATGGATAAAGTGAGGATGTTTCGGACGATGAGGAATTATAACCGAGAAATTCAAAGTCGACTCGCGTCCTCTTTGCCGCATCGCGCGGTTGAATAGTGCGCATAATGCTTATTAAACGCAGGAAAAAGTTGGTTAAAGCAGCCCACCTTTTCTACTCCTCGCCATACCCGCCCTTCTCCAGCTCAGATCCCAACGAATGCATCAAAATATAAATCTCCTCCCAAAACGCACTCCAATTGGCCGGTGGCTTCCCATCTACACCTATAGGTTCAAAACGACACATCAGATCGTGCTCTCTGCCATCATATAAAGACGCAGCCGTGTCGTGCTTATAGTTTACACGGAGTACGTGGGCGCGAGGCGAACGCACCTTGGAGGTACTTCTCCGCCACCTCGGCAATATCGTCGATCTGCATATCAAGAATCGCGTTCTCAGCGCGCGAAGGATCCGTCTTGGGTATCTTCGAGATATCGTGGGCTATGCAGTTGAGCATGGTGGATACCGCCGCTCGGGCGCGATACAGCTCCGAGCCTTCGGGGGCTTCTGCTTGGTCGAACGTCTATTCGATTCCAAGTAGCCAAAAAAAAAAGACAAAGATGAAAATCGCAAGTCAGTGAGCTGCAGCTGAAGGTAATCCGTGGTTACATTGGAAGGAAGATAAATCATGTATGCCTACAGTCATGTACTTCTCATCATCCTTACACCACACAATAAAAAATATAATAATCTCGCTAATCCGGGCATGTGCACTCTTCAACAGTTCCTTCGACTCTTCCGGAGATATCGACTTTAGCGTCGCATCGAAATGTTCTAGCCGAGCCTTCGAAGCTCCGATACGCGCGTGCTGTTCGAGGTGCTGCAGTACGAGGGTCTTGTTGATGGTGTAGTTTTGGCCTGGTTTCTGGTTTTGGTTCTGGTGAGGCCGGGTGGTCGAGAATTGTCGCGTTGGGTGTGCTAGAACGTCAGAGATGACGAGTGATAGGGTGTTAGCGGACCATGTTTTTACAGAGAAATAACATATCGTATCGTCTCACCTCGAGACACCGCAGAATCAAGTTTATGTGGCAGTAATGCTCCCCACGAGCGAACAGCAGGGGCTTTCAAATTATAGGAGCTTTGTTTTGAAGTCTGAGGAATAGCGGCACGATACGAGCGAATACTGCGCTTGAATTGAAGGCCGTCACGTCAGTTCAGAGTCCATCGAAAGCAATGAGGCAGCGTGTAAGATCATTGCAGCTGCAATCCAGTCCTACCATTTTCAAGCCACAGTGCATCAGACCCGCACTCCTTTTCAATGCAACGAGGCTCATGACCAGAGTCTCGACTAGAAGAGAAACGGGAAGGAAAGCCGTAGACGTCAGCAAGCTTAAGACGAGAGGAGGTTGACCGTCGAAGTTCGACACGAAAGCTCTGACGCGGTTCGAGTCTGAGGTTCTCGGGAATTTCCGGTGCCACCCGAACCACCTGTCGGTTCGGGTGTGGCGCCACATTGGTCAAACGCAGAACATAATGACATGACCTGATCTATCCAGCCCTTTAACCATCCAGACAAAAACCGTGTCAATTCGTATAGATCGTGTTACTATGGATTCAGTACATATCATGCTAGAAGCTGGAGAACCATTAAATCCACACGATGTACAATACAACAGATCCGAAGTAACGTAGAATGATAGGATGAGGGTATCACTACGAGAACGAAGAACAAAGCGATTAACGGAAACCGGACTAGACAAACGGACAAATCAAGTACGAAAACAAAACAAAAACAACTGACAAATAGCGACACTAGACCCACAAAAACGAGACGACCCGGGAAAAGCGTAATCACACTCCCGTGGGCCGTGTATCTTCGCCCACCACAACAGATCGACCAACAAAACCCTCAGAAACGACACCACGATTAGTGACTTCCGCGTACACATCGAACCTCCAAACCCCCACCACCACCCACCACCGCCCACCACCAACACGCCCTCAAACTCACCCTCAAACCCACCCCATCATCCCTAAAACATATCCCATCCCAACCCCCCATCCCACCGCCTCCCATATCCCGCCACCCATTCCCCCACCACCAAATCCGATCCTCAAACTCACTCCCCCACTCGTACTCCCGGAACCACCGCCGGACGAAGAAGCAGATGCAGTAGCTTGGGCGACGCCGAGTGAGTTCGTAGATGCCGCGTCCGCAGTGCCCGTCGGTGCCGACTGCGTAATTTCTGAAAGAGAACCATTCAACATCAGGATTACAAACAAACAAAAAAATCGCATGAATAGATGGAAATTGCAAGGTAACGTCAACGCACCAGGAAGCCCTCGCCCAGCCTCCTCAGCCTCCTTCACCGCGTCTTCCAACTCCTCGTTCGCGTCCTCCGGAACGGTAGATAATAATCCTACGCGGGGCTGATCCTGCGACGGATAGGTCAGGTTACCGTAGTAGAACGATACGAGCGCGCTGTTGGGTGTCGAATGTCAAATGTATGACAACGTCAGAAAATGACCGAGCGGGGAGGGAGGCAAGGAGGCAAGGGGTAAGGGGGGAACATGAGTGAAAAGACAAAAGATAAAAAAAAACGCACGATTTCAAAAACGGATCGCCCAAACTCCAGCTATACAAAAACCCACCGCTCCCCGGCGGGTCCGTCACCGCCAAATTGAACGAACACGTCGGTTCGCTTCCGTCTCCATCCTCGTCATCGCCGTCATCGCCATCACCGCCGTCGTCCCCCGAAGAGGAGGAGGAGGAGGATGAGGATGAGGAGACCTGGGTTCCGAAATCTCTCGGATCGACAGGAAACATCCTCCCCCCAATCTCAAACGCGAGTGTGTGTGGCTCGGAGCAGGGATAGGTCACCGTGTTCGTATTCGCATTCGCGTTCGCGTCGGAGGAAGAAGAAGAGATCATGGAAGCGATAGTAGAAAGGACATCGGAAGGACCGCGAATGAGTGAGTTGCCCTATCGTCGTGTTAACGGCGAGCGTAAATAGGAGGATCGAAAAGGATAAAGGAAGGTAGAGACATACGGTATCGATGAGCGCAGAGAGCGATATGTTCGAAGAGGAAAGGTTTGACCGGGGGAGTTTCTGTCCATCGAAATATACGTCGTCCAGGAATACTTCCCACGTAAGCGGATATACCTATTTAATCGTCTCAGTCAACCAAAATCCAACAGCCAACATCCAATCAAAGGAAAAAAAACACACACCTCCCCAGGCGAATCCCCCGGCCCCGGCAACCCCCCTTCCTCTTTATTATACCCCCTCACCGGCACCCAACTTACTGCACTCGGGTCCACACCCCCGGGCAGTTCCCCAATACTCAACATCCCCGCATTACCACCGATGTCAAACGCGTCGCGCTGGAGCGTGATGGTGATGAGGGGGGAGGGGATGGAGTTTGTGAGTGCGAGGCGGGGGATGAGGGGGCCGTAGGTGGTGAAGCCGGCGAGGACGTCGGGGACTGAGATGGATGGTGCACGGGATGAGAGGGAGGGGAGGGAGGGAGGCGGAGGAGTTTTGAGGAAGGAGAAGGAGGGGAAGATGCGGGTTGAGAAGGAGGGGGAACGGGAGCGGATGAAGGGAGGGAGGGAGAGGTCGGAACGGCGGTTGGAAGAGGTCGGAGAGGATTTCTGAAGTAGTGTGTTGAAGATGACGCTACAAGAAAGAGATTATCAGCCGCGGTGAACAAGGAGAAGACGAACATAGTGAACGCGTAATAGGGGCTAAAGCTCCACGCCACACGGAAAAGTTAACAGCCCGGCGCCACAAATTCAACCCAGACCTAATCCACAACCATGCCCAATAAACGCCCAAACTCACCTATTAATCGGAAACCCAAGCCCAAAGATTCCCGCCGACCCCGTTTCAAGCACGCTCGTATTCGTATCCGAAATCGCGGCGAAATACTGCCCGTCGAGCGTCAATCCCGCTACGCCCGCGGTGTCTTTCCCAATGGGCCCGTCCGCGTGCGTCCCGGTTTGCGAGTCGCCGTAGAGGAGTTGAACGGAGAGGCCGGAGTTTTGGAAGGAGGAGGTCGGGTAGAGCGGGATGGAGGCGGTGGAGGAGCAGTTTGAACAGGCGTCGGAGAGGATCCAGAGGTCGGAGGAGCCGGTGTCTGGTCAAGTTCGAGTCAGTGTGTTTTATATTCGGAAAGAATTGGGAGGGGCTACGTGCCTAGTACTACAGGCGTTTCGACGGATCCTACTTTGACCATAACGTTGTATGTACTGTGGCGAGCGTTTCATGAGGATATGAGAGCATAGGATATACAAGTCACGCACACGTCCGCGTCGTCGCCGAGCCCAGTCTTTCCGGTAAATGCACGCCTCTCCAGCCCGCCCGCTACTGACCGTCGAATCGGAAGGTGAACACCATTTCCTCCTCCTTTTCCAACCAAAGGAGAGGGCACAGCAGAGACCGAGGCGAGCAGAGCCGCAAGGCCAGAGACGAAAAGAAAAATCATGAGCTGTCGTCGAAAGCTTTTGAGGGAAAACGAAGGTGGAATGAAAGATCGTGTGGGTCGTTCCGAGGCGTCAGGTCATTGCTGGGTTGTGGGGATGAATGAGTCCCTTGGCGGAGACCAAGCGTGTTCCAAGAGTGTGTTCATCCCCGCAAGGCAAGACGCGAACTTGCTGACAAAGACACGCGCCTCTTCACCTTGACCATACTGACCGCGACGGTTATAATATTTGTGCTCGTTTTATTCTGATATGGACTTTCGTTGAATATCTAGGACTTATACCGCTGTAATCCTTAGGTCCATGACTTTTTGTGACGGTCCACTGATAAGTCTTCACTCGGACTTGCTACACACTTTCCTCGCATCGGGCCATCGCGACTGGTTCAACTACAACTTGTAGTACTGCATGACGCACTGGTCGTCCTACACCAGACTTCCATCCATCCACAGGTACAACTCACACCCCGATACAGACCGACCAAATCGCAGACACGTCTGATGTTCATGCCCATGTATCGAATATAGCACCGGCCTTCGGAGGAGCGACGCGCCCGACATCTGAAATCATCATGATGGATCTCCAAGGCTAACTCACGACTTTCTATCCAATCCGCCACTTCTCAACGAGGCTTTGAACCTACAATGCATATGTGCTTGCGATTGTGATATCCGCGCTCTCCATTCTTATAGATCACAACATCAATTCCCGGCGGTCTTCTTTCTTTACATTCTGTGGCCACCCCGGTGCCTAGTAATCTCTTCAAAGCGCCATCTCGCAGATTCTAACGCCGAGTCTCCATTGCCGCTGAGTCGAAACCGTGTACTGTGTTATACGGATCCGACTCAACTTGAATCATAGCGCTTATCGACTGGAATGCACAGCCCGACGACGGAACACGACGTGACGATGGTATAAAACCCCAGCCGGAGGTGACAGACCAGCCTTTCCCCGATTCCCCTGTCCTTGACTATGACCTTGAACACGATGGCCTCGACGACGCTGCCCTCGAAGATGACTCTGCTTTTCCTTTCTGTTCCGCTGTTGGCGTCCATTGTGCTCGTGCGCCGGCTATTGCGTCCTGCGTCGCCGTTCCGAGATATTCCGGGACCAAGAGCTGTCAATTGGGTCACAGGTGGGTTTCGTGTTTTCTTCATATGCTATGGGTCGCGTGCACCGGATGGGTGAATGGTTGGTTGGATGGTTGATTGGTTGTTGTGGAGATTGGAGCATAGCATGCGTTGTTTGTGCCCTCTTGGCTATCTACTCATCACGATGATCCTCATCGCACGTTCCACTGGACTTACTCTGGTTCACCTCCGCAAAAATAAAAATAAAAACTTGTAACAGGAAACCTCCTGCAGCTCTTCAACGCCAAAGGTCTTCGATTCCATCATGATCTGACGAGGCTTTATGGTGACGTCGTGAAGATATGGGGTTTCTTTGGTGTGAGTCTCCTCGTTCTTCTCTTCTGACATCCTGACGGCCCTGGGTTGATTTGATTGACATGTACGGGAAAAAATATACAGGACGAACAACTGTACATATCCGATCCGAAAGCACTACAGCATATTATAGTGAAAGACCAAGATGCCTTTGAAGAAACGACGACGTTCATCGAGTGCGTTTTCATCCGTTCCTCCATCCATCTTTCTTTCCTTCCTTCTCTCCAAAGTTTGATTGATCTTGTTTATTGTTTGTTTGGTTTTCGTATGGTAGGACGAACAAAGTAATCTTCGGCGAAGGCCTCGTCGCGACCACAGGCGAACAACACAAACGCCAGCGCAGGATCGTCGGTCCCGCGTTTTCGGTCATGCAGCTGAGGAGGCTCGTCCCGGTGTTTTATGAGGTTGCAAGGAGGGTGGGTATCTTTCTTTTTTTATTTTCCCCGCTTCTTTCTATTGTTCTCCTTTCCTTGTCTCCTTTCGATTGCTCTCCGTCCATTTTTATTCGTCGCGTCGTGCGTGTGGGTGTGTGTATGTGTGGGTATGCATGGAGGCTTACTGTGCTCGTGATTCGTGAATAGTTGACCGATGCGGTATCGGACGAGATCTCACAAGGCTCCGACCCTCTCGATCTTACCTCAAGTCAAGGTGGACCGAACGGGTCGACTGAGAAGGATGGAGAGCGCAACGAAGCGATCCTGGACATGTCACAATGGATGTCGCGCGCGGCTCTCGAATCCGTCGGGCAGGGCATCCTCGGGTATTCGTTCGATCCTTTGAACTCGCCGTCTACGAATTTGTACACTAGGGCTGTGCGGGAACTTATGTACGTTTTTTTCTTCCTTTTGTCGGTCTTCTACAGCTTCTACATACTTCCCGTGACCTCACCGGAGTCGGTATACTTATATACTCACTATTATGCTAACGTCCAACTTGCTCCACCCACCCAGCCCCGCCCTCTTCTCCGTCTCCCTCATTCGCCAATTCGCCCCCTTCCTCTCCAGACTCGGGCCCCCCGCCTTCCGACGTAAAATCGTAGAATGGACTCCAAATGAGACGGTACAGAAGATCACGGAGATGTCGGATGTGATGTACGGGACTGCGAGGGGGATTTTGGAGGGGAAGAAGAGGCTTTTGATGGAGGAAAAGGAGGTAGGAGGGGAGGAGGGGGAGGGGGAGAAGGATAAGGATACGGGGGAGAATGGGGAGGAGGATAAGATGGAGAGGGAGGGGTTGAGGGATGTTATTAGTGGGCTGCGTGAGTGCTATGTCCATTCGTCTGGCTATAATGATCGATAGCTCAAGAGGCGGAAATATAGTACGAGAGAATCAGAACTCGAAAGGCGAGAAACATCTGTCAGACGAGGAAGTCATCGGTCAAATGACGTGCGTTCTCACCGTCTCTCCCTATCCTCGTTGTTCGCTGATAAATTGAAATACTCTCCTCGCACCATGACAGAGTCCTCATCTTCGGCGGCCAAGACACGACCTCCTCCGCGCTCTCCCGCATCTTATACATGCTCGCCTCCCACCCGCACATCCAAGCCATGCTCCGCGCTGAACTCCGTGCGGCGCTTCCTGATACGGTGAACGATGGCGAGCTGGGATACGAGCAGCTTTCGGGCCTGGTGTGGATGGATGCGGTGCTAAAAGAGACGTTGAGGTTGTATCCGCCTGTTCCGTTCGTGCGCCGTGTGTGAGTGCGCTCTCATTTCGTTGTTCCTGTTTTTCCGTGTGGTTTTGTTTCGGTTCCTTCGTCCTGATCATGACATTCCACGTATAACAGAGCCACGCAAGACCGTACCATCCCCCTCTCAACGCCCATCAAACGTCCCGGCCACGAGCCTCTGACAGCACTCACTATACCCACCGGCACGACTCTCTTCGTCGGCATCGCGGCGGCCAACAGGGATAGGTCGATATGGGGCGATGATGCACTGGAGTGGAAACCGGAGCGATGGTTGACGGGGGCGGAGACGTTGAACAATGGCAGCGATCAAAGTTTACCTTTGCCAGCTACGACTGGTATTAGTATCAGTGTGAATGGACCTGCGAAGGGCGAACGGCTTCCGGGGATCTATGCGGGGATGTGAGTGGTTTCCTTGACCTTCTTGACCTTTAACTTTTGGACTTCCGTTCCGTATCACAACTTTCTCGATATCTGTCTTTGTTGCCACTTGACAGTCGAGACCAGAGTACTAACTAACGACGCGCGGGTTTGTTGTTGTTGCTGGTGCAGGCTGAGTTTCTTCGGAGGAGGGAGGTCCTGCGTGTGAGTCGCTTTCCCATTCTGATCCTTGATCGCTAGCTGAGACTGATCGCGCATTGTGGGTTGCTCTTCGTGTGGCGGTGATAACAGTGGCTACAGGTTCGCGCAGCTCGAGATCAGTGAGTAAATCCCCTTTTCTAAACTCAGTTCCCTGACGAAATCAATGCTGACCGTGTCATATTGATGGCTTCCCAGAGATAATCCTCGCCATTCTCCTCACACGATTCTCGTTCTCGCTCACACCGAACGAGATAGACGTCGATATCGTGTGGAACCTCTCGCAAATCATTTCGCCTTCGTATGTGTCCAAAGGTAAGGTAAAAGAGCACGGTGGTAGCGTCGGTAGTGGGGTAGAAAGGAAGGAGAAGCAGGGTATGCCCCTCATCGTCAGAAGGTTGTAGGCTTGTAAGGTAGGGGTAGAGCTGGGCGCAGAAGTGGCGCGAGCAGCCCACATCGGAGAACTTTATCGAGACTCACCCAGCATGAAATAATTGCATAGGTCTCAGCGTGGTATGTGCACCGTCTCAGATGTAGTCGTAAATTACATAATATATGTATCTTCAAAGGTTACATTCATACTCGCGCGCAAGTTGAAATATCTGGTTATGTAAAGTCCGTGTTGCTCTGCACTCTGTCATTTTGTTTCGTCCTAGCTACGATCTGCGTGCCAGTGCCATACACGCTGTCAATCTCATGTCAAGTATGCGGAAGCACAAAAAGTATGAAAAGACAATAATGGAAAATCTTGTAAGCACAAAGTATCTGGATGAGACTTTACATAATGCCACCCCCTCTACACATGTTACCCCGTAGCTATTCTTCATCTCCCTGATCCGATATAACACTTCGTCCAATCAGAGCCCAGACATGCTGATGAGAAGTCAAGAACAGAATAAGGCTTTCGAGAGATGACAAGCCGAATGTATTTGTTGCAAAGGCTTTGGTGCAAATGGGTCGGGAGCCAAATAAGACGGTGGTTGGATGTTTTCGACATAAGCCAGCCGTCAGGACCTGATTCCCATTCGATGTCGCGATCATCCTTCCCAGTGGATGCATCCCATATGCGCACCGAGCGGTCCCAAGAGCCCGAGACCACGCGCTGGCCGTCAATGGAGAACGCAACAGATTTGACAGTGTCATCGTGGCCCTTCAGTTTCTGCAGCTTCTTCCTAGTGGACGCGTCCCAGATGCGCACCGACTTGGTGTTCAAACACGAGACCACGCGCTGGCCGTCAGTGGAGGAGGCGACGGAGGTGAGGTAGCCAGCGTGGCCCTTCAGTTTCTTCAGCTCCTTCCCGGTGGACGCGTCCCAGATGCGCACCGACTCGTCCCCCGAGCCTGACACCACGCGCTGGCCGTCAGCGGAGAACACCACGGAGGTGATAGGGCCAGCGTGGCCCTCCAGTTTCTGCAGCTCCTTCCTGGTGGACGCGTCCCAGATGCGCACCGACTCGTCGTATGAGCCCGACACCACGCGCTGGCCGTCAGTGGAGAACGCAACGGAGGTGACAGGGCCAGCGTGGCCCTTCAGTTTCTGTAGCTGCTTCCCGGTGGACGCGTCCCAGATGCGCACCGACCTGTCGTACGAGCCCGAGACTACGCGCTGGCAGTCAGTGGAGAACGCAACGGAGACGACAGGGCCAGTGTGGCCCTCCAGTTTTTGCAGTGAGTCCTTCCTGGTGGACGCGTCCCAGATGCGCACAGACTCGTCCCCCGAGCCCGAGACTACACGCTGGCAGTCAGTGGAGAACGCAACGGAGGCGACAGGGCGAACGTGGCCCTCCAGTTTCTGCAGCTCCGTCCCGGTGGACGCATCCCAGATGCGCACCGACTCGTCGTACGAGCCAGACACCACGCGCTGGTCATCAGAGGAGAACGCAACGGAGGTGACAGGGCGAACGTGGCCCTCCAGTTTCTGCAGCTCCGTCCCGGTGGACGTGTCCCAGATGCGCACCGACTCGTCGTACGAGCCAGACACCACGCGCTGGCCGTCAGTGGAGAACGCAATGGAGGTGACAGGGCGAACGTGGCCCTTCAGTTTCTGCAGCTCCGTCCCGGTGGACGCGTCCCAGATGCCCACCGAGTTGTCGTACGAGCCCGAGACCACGCGCTGGCCATCAGTGGAGAAAGCAACGGAGGTGACAGGGGCAGTGTGGCCCTCCAGTTTCTGCAGCTCCTCCCCGGTGGACGCGTCCCAGATGCCCACCGACTTGTCGTATGAGCCCGACACCACGCGCTGGCTGTCAGTGGAGAACGCAATGGAGGCGACAGGGCCAGCGTGGCCCTCCAGTTTCTGCAACTGCTTCCCGGTGGACGCGTCCCAGATGCGCACCGACTTGTCGTATGAGCCCGAGACTACGCGCTGGCCGTCAGGGGAGAACGCAACGGAGGTGACAAGGCCAGTGTGGCCCTTCAGTTTC
>NW_006763142.1:1248759-1284919 GCF_000264905.1 Stereum hirsutum FP-91666 SS1 | reverse complement strand
GGCAGTCAGTGGAGAATGCAACGGAGGCGACAGGGCCAGTGTGACCCTCCAGTTTCTGCAGCTCCTTCCCGGTGGACGCGTCCCAGATGCGCACCGACCTGTCGTACGAGCCCGAGACTACGCGCTGGCAGTCAGTGGAGAACGCAACGGAGACGACAGGGCCAGTGTGGCCCTCCAGTTTTTGCAGTGAGTCCTTCCTGGTGGACGCGTCCCAGATGCGCACAGACTCGTCCCCCGAGCCCGAGACTACACGCTGGCAGTCAGTGGAGAACGCAACGGAGGCGACAGGGCGAACGTGGCCCTCCAGTTTCTGCAGCTCCGTCCCGGTGGACGCATCCCAGATGCGCACCGACTCGTCGTACGAGCCAGACACCACGCGCTGGTCATCAGAGGAGAACGCAACGGAGGTGACAGGGCGAACGTGGCCCTCCAGTTTCTGCAGCTCCGTCCCGGTGGACGTGTCCCAGATGCGCACCGACTCGTCGTACGAGCCAGACACCACGCGCTGGCCGTCAGTGGAGAACGCAATGGAGGTGACAGGGCGAACGTGGCCCTTCAGTTTCTGCAGCTCCGTCCCGGTGGACGCGTCCCAGATGCCCACCGAGTTGTCGTACGAGCCCGAGACCACGCGCTGGCCATCAGTGGAGAAAGCAACGGAGGTGACAGGGGCAGTGTGGCCCTCCAGTTTCTGCAGCTCCTCCCCGGTGGACGCGTCCCAGATGCCCACCGACTTGTCGTATGAGCCCGACACCACGCGCTGGCTGTCAGTGGAGAACGCAATGGAGGCGACAGGGCCAGCGTGGCCCTCCAGTTTCTGCAACTGCTTCCCGGTGGACGCGTCCCAGATGCGCACCGACTTGTCGTATGAGCCCGAGACTACGCGCTGGCCGTCAGGGGAGAACGCAACGGAGGTGACAAGGCCAGTGTGGCCCTTCAGTTTCTGCAGCTCCTTCCCGGTGGAAGCGTCCCAGATGCGCACCGAGTCGTCCGAGCCCGAGACGACACGCTGAGCATCAGCGGAGAAGGCGATGGATTGCACTCGAGACCCAACATCAATTTTTGTGAGGACACCACCATGGTTACTGATTCCGGCGAAGCGCAGGTATGGCAAACCAGGAAAGCCTGCCCTCCACTCATGCGGTATCTCTGAATTTGAACCAAACTCTGCTGCCAAACTCGAGATGTACAGATGTGGTGTCGATAGCGATGCAGGTGTCTGTAGAAATGACTTGACAAGCCTTGAGACCGCCGTCAAACCTAGCTGCAGCTCAGTCTTGCCTTCGAATTGTTGCTGTATCAATATCATCAGCGAAGAATTTTCATGAACCAGAACAAAATAGCTCACTATCTTGGTCACCCATTTCATGACCATATTCATTCCATTGTAGCAAGCCATCTTAGCAGAAAGCAGATTCATGACTTCAATCCAGAATAGCACCTTCTCTGATTGACTGAATGTCAACAGTTGGTGCAAGAGACGAGGGGCTGCGCTCGCAGTTGATACCTTCATCAGGTGTGATGGCCAGTACTGACATGCATATCCCAGACCTATGACATTGGTTATGTTTTTGGTGATGGACTGATCGAGCTCCTTAACCTCGGAGTCAAAAAGGTAGGATGATGGGAGACTGCATATATTGAACCGGAGGGAGTGTTTCATGATTCGAAAGCACCCTTGAGCAAGGACATGATGACTAGCATCCGGTCGGCATCTCATCTCCGGGCCACAGCGCTGCTCGTCCAAAAGGTAGTCAGAGAATGATTTGTGGTATGTATATATGCGATCATTGGAGATGTATGCGACGGCGTAAAGATTGTCGACAAGCAGCCGAACATCCTCTGCATCAACATCAGCGGAGGCATTGGACATAAGGCTTGCGATTTCAAGGATGGAGAGGGGTTGAATAGCACATAGAATGACATGGAGAGCAGTAAGTCGGAAGCTGCTGATCTCGTGCGCATGGTCGATTCGGATAGACTCGTCAATGATGTCCGAATAGATTTTATCGATGGGCAAGCGGGACTCGCCTCGTAGTGGGCTGGCATTCTTCTCCTGCAGGATCACAGAAATTCGCTTAGCCTTTCGCTTCGTAGAAAGGTCGCGACGGGATATCAAACGAACTACTGTGGCAGCATAGATGAACAGGCCGTTCGAAAGATCTGCAAGGCCTTCTAGCTCGCCTCGATATGAGGTCCCAAGTTCTGGAAAGCTGCCGACGAGAAAGCTCATGACGTCTTCTCGGCCAGTCTGCTCGTCGATGTCCTCCAAGTGGTAGATGGCTTCGGGTGATAGTGACTTGGCCATATTGACTATGGTGGGATGAGGACGACTTGTCACGAGAATCTTGAGACCACGCATACGACTAGGACCTGCTTCTGCCATCATCTCCATAAGTGATTGTAGCAGTTTCGTACCGCCATCTTCTTCAATCTCATCAAGTGCATCAATCACGATGAGAGTGGGGGGAAGATCATCAGAACGGTCTTTCGATGATGACCGCCACGGATGAACCAGTAAGCGACTGATATGTTTGTCCGAGTTGTGAATAAAATCATGATCGGTGTCGCGAAGAGCGGTTGCGAATGATGACGAACATTTCGCGAGCTGGTATACCACAGTGGGCACGATGTTCCCCAGATGTCGCAAACTGCCAACCTGGCGGGAGCAGAAAAAGGAGGCACCGAGACCACAGGAGATTTCACTAGAGTCAAAAGATCGACAGACGGTATATGCGATGGTGGACTTCCCCATCCCCGCCCTACCGCTGAGCCAGAAGATGGGAGGAGATGATGGAGAATTGTCATTAGCCCAAGCATGAATGCGCTGTAAGACCTCGATACGCGTGCCTTCTGTGCACGGACCACGCTTTGGAGTGTCGTTTGCGGTGTCCGAATCATACATGGCAGTTGGCGCACGGAGCCACTCTTTGCGCTCGATGCTCTGCGATAGTAATAAGTATCGACCCAGTTGCCGCAAATGAGTGATCTTACCTCGAGCAATTTACGAATCAATTTTGTATCCCGCTCGATGGCCAGGGAAAGATTGACCTGACGTTGGATTAGATAGCGGTTCTAAGGTTGTCTTACTGAGCTGACGTACGGAGAGGTGCTTCGTCCTTTGACCGAGCTCCTTCATTGCTTCATCGACCATCACCTGGTAATGTTCGATGTCAATTGTTTTCTTCCACCACGATGTCTGCTGTATATGATACACATGTTGCGCCTTGGATATCAGATAACTGTCGAGAACGTTAGCCTCGACCCCAATAGTCTCGCAGATATGGAGGAACTGAGGCACCTAACAAAGGTATCAATCCTGGTAAGAGAGTCCACATCCTCCGTCTCCCCGATTGCCCGCTCCATAATGTCGAGCAGGCGTGCGAGGTCCTCGAATGCTTTATCGGCGCTATCATTCATGTCTTTGACATTCTGTGTATATAATTATATGAATAAACGAGATACGTTGGGTTCAGCGACGAGACGTACTTCAACAACCTCCGCAATAGCCGTGAAAACTGCGATGGGCGTCTTGAAGGGTGTGCCTTCCAAGAGGGGTTCAATTCTTCTCGCGAGGCGTACGAAACCTTTCAAGGCACGTGCCGCTCTTTGAGAGGCGCGGGAGTGAACCTGTGTTACTTTGATCTCGTCGATGGCATTGGTTGGCTTCGAGGAAAAGTCCTCAGTCTCAGGGACGGCATCACCTGTTGATCAGGTGATCAATAGAGATCGCTGGTTCAGACAGACTCTACACCGCACCTATTGATGTCGTGGGTTGACGCAAGGTGACATCGATAGGGACCAACATTGTTGTATCAGGCGTGGGATTCTCTGCGCGATGGGCTGGGTTGGGTGATTGTTTTCGGCTCTTTGGAAGAAAAGTATATAGAAAGCGTTCGCGCAATCCAGGGCTAGTCGAATGGAAATGGTGAGTTAGGATCAAGAAAGGCTGTTAAGAAGAAGAGGACGAGATGTTCAGAGCATACCTTGTAGCGCCCGGCAGCAGGTCGTCTGGACGAGGGCTCAGGCCGGATTCGGAGGTTGAGTTTTGTTCTTGATCGCGACCGCGACGCCGACCGAAGATATTACGAGGGCCAGAGGGACGTGTGTTGGAAGACATTGTGAAGAGCCGTCTGGTGGATGCTTGTTAGAAGGGAGAAGACGGCTGCGACAGGGTGCAGGGTAAGTAGTGGGGCTTTGGGACAGCCACAAGACATACGCGTGGTCAGCTTTCCCAGCCTATGAAGAGCTCGAGACGAATATAGCATAAGTACTTCCATCTTAGAGCCGCGGTAGGACAAGACGCGATTATATTAGGTGGCTGACAAAGCAAGACCGGAGTAGACTACTTCGCCACTGCACAGCACTACAAAGTCTTTCAACGCGGTGATATAAGGTGCGGCAAAACAGGCTCAAAAGAGGGGGAAACAGATTCCGATTAAAGTGTATGCATATAAGTAGCTACGCAGATGAAGGGATGGATTAGTTGGCCCTCCGCGGCGGCAGCATCACGCGAGCACTCTTTCGACCAACTTTCGACTAGCGTGTCAGGCTTACATAGCTTCGGTCCAAGAACTGTCCTAAGACGGGTGTGGATGAGTTATAAAATCGCTAAGGAGGTTTCTATGCCGCAGGCATTGCTACTATAGAGCAATGAACACGAAGGCAGGTCATACAGATGTGAACGCGCATGCGAGGAAAAACGTACATAGACTAAGCTTGCAACAGTAGTGTTCAGTGTTGAGTTCGAGTTCATAGAGACCCCGGACTAGGTTTGCAGCCATATTTTGCACTACAGATGATGATCGCTGAGTTTACAACATCGAGGATCACGGCGACGGTGTATGACATTTGAAGAATGGCAAGGTGGAAAAGACGAAATAAGGGGAAATGAGAGTGTCTACTAATGTCGCAAATAGCCTGAGCAGCGTGTAAACGAAAACTAGCAATGGCCCCACGTACCGTTCCCTCAAGCCGTCTGAAGGCAGTACAAACTCAGTCACCATCCGGGCAAGCAGAGCAGCCAGGTTGCATGGTCTTATGGGTGTCCTGCGGACTCATGGCTCCAGGCCGCACCAGACAACTAGCGAGGGTGATACTGGTGTAGGCAACATGGCGAGAACGAGGTTTGGTATAGACTATGAGAATATGTTAGGATCCAACATGACGTTATACGGGCATTAAAAACGTACAATCTCTACTCTTTCCATCGCCCTAGTATATCAGCTACCAACGTGCCCATGTGCCGCCCGCGGTCTCCAACTCACCGGAAAATATAGAGTTCTCTGCCATGCCTCCACCTCGACGCAGTCGTGTGCGATAAGTAAGTATCGGCGTCGCCGCTTGCATTGCTATGTCGCCCATCCCATCCCATCCCATCCCATCCCACCCTGCCCGTCCCACTTCCTTCGTATTTCAATCAATGCATGAGCTCTCGATCCTTCTCCCACGCCCTTGAGGATCGCAAATTGTGACGACTGAAGCTCTGTCCACGAGAAGAAGCAGGAGGAACCGAGACGTTAGGCGGTATAGTTGTGGAGGACTGCGACTACAAGAGTCCATTAGCGTTTTGTGCGTTGGTAGAAAAGGGGGGGCGGGAAAGAACAACGCACCTTTCATTGGACCTTAACTGCATATGAACAAATGCTCACATAGCCCTTCGCATGCCATACAACGAACAATATCGGCTCAGTCGATCACCCGCTCGTAGTAGCCATCTCCTGACTTCTCTCTCTCTCTCTACGCAGCCTAAATTCTGAGGAGCCAGGTTGGTGTTCGAGTAAGTCTGAGGATATAGAGAAAATATAATGTTAGAGCATGAAGGAAGAAGATGAAACATACTTGGATGATATCTCTAGTAGACGTGATGTTCCCCATGCACGGCGTGACGTGGATGACGAGGAAGGGCTTCATTCAATCTTAGACGCAACAATGGATGAGGAAAATAATCGGAACACACATCAACGCCCCTCGTGAACTTGATGGTCGGGGCATGTCGAGGCCCTGTAGGTGAATGCAGCTCGACAAGTTCTTGACGGCGACCAGAGCGGCCATGAGAAGTGCGGGCCAAGTATGTGATAATCGCCAATCCGTAGAAAAACTTGAGAAGACTAGTCGGATGTAAAAAGGACAAGCTTAGACTAGCGTGATAAAATATGACCTATGAAGACTGTGGGATAGAGACGGCGACGGTACGGTAGTACAAAGACATGTCGAGTGGAAACTTCTGGGGAATGCTGACTGTAGTGAGGCCGAGATGGCATCGACCCTCACAGTTAAATGGGATTGATTTGCCATCGTGCCTTTGCTGCTACTGAGGTAAAAGGGCGGTATGTGATGTATCTGTTTTCGATGATGATTCTTCGGGGTGAGCCATTTCGTTTCGTTTGATGACTAATACAGGCCATGGTGGCTGGTGGCGGTGGCAAAAGTTGCTGCAGGTTGAGATCAACTCGATGTCAGCGATTCGAGTGTCTATCATCATCTTGTCTTCTGTCCGACACGACCGGTACACTTTGGCGCAGACATTTTCTGATTGGATCTTCCTGGTATCTCTACAGAGATTATCCTCACACTATTCGTTCTCTTTCTGGTTCACACCGACATCAAGTTGCCGACATCGGTGTCGCACCAATAGTATCGAGCGTGTGCCTTTCGAAGATGATGAAGATCACGTCGCCTTCGCATTACAGCGCTTTCAGAAATTATGCGGAATCGTAAACTTCGCGAATTCGCTCCAGCCACAGGCCAGCCGACGGAGCGAGCTTCGGCACGGCTCTCTCCGGGCCATCGCGACTGTGGCCCAACTGCAAATATGCATCCATGAGCACACAGTTGAGACAATGAAGTGACTCCAGTGAGTAAACGCAGTCGCCTACATTTATTCTTTATGCGGGATATTTTTTGGCGAGTTCAGGGGCTCTCGAGTCGCCAGTAAGACTTCGAAAGAACACAAACTTGCCTGACACCATCCATTATAAGTATATTGTCACTGGTCATTTCCCCAAAGAGTCACCTCCTCTGTATCCCATAACACCAAGAACATATTTGAAAGTCATGTTATGCTTGATACATGTAGTAAAAAATCTGAATAGCAGCCCAGTTAGCCAGCATGGGGTGTGGGCCACATGACGAGGCCGCTCGCTCGCCACTGCCGGACCCGGGAGATGCCCCAGCCGGGACACGCGCCGCCGGCTGGCCTGTGGCTGAGGCGAAATCGCGAAACGCGCGATTCCGCATACTTTCTGAAAGCGCTGTAAGAAAAACGGACACTGGTAGTAGAGCCGAAAGAGGTTAGAATTAGAGCATGCCTCTCAATGTGAGAATTTCATACGTAGGTGGGTGTGGAGCGCGAGCGCTGGCACGCTGAAGACGTGTGGCCAGCCACCCACGATGATCGTATTTGGGCAACGCGACTCTGCGAAAGTAGGAAGGATCAACTTGTTATGTTTCTTAGAGTAGAACGCGCTATACCATATACAGTCGCCATCAACATAATACGTCGTAAAGAGCAAAAACTGTCATGCCCTGGCATAAGTCGAAATATCATTTTCACGTTCCAACCCAAAGAGACCAACCCCTGCATCGATGTGAGCGCCCGGCTGGACCGCCTCACCCAGCACCCTCTCCGCCATCTTCCAATTCTCCTGCGGTCCGCCCTCCCACTGCCACTGCCACCTCTTTACGACCTCCTCGCTCCACCTCTTCCTCCGTGCTTCTCTCGCCCCTTCCATCTCGGCGTCAGCCCTATCCCCGGTCCGAGTCCCATCGCGCTCATTCCTGCCGACATTCGTATCAACGTCACGGTACGGTTTGAAGTGGCTATTTGGCCCAGGACAATCGAACTCCGTCAGGCAGCCGAGCTCACGCGACCGGAGGACGAGAGAATTCACGGTTCGTAGTCGGACGGCTTCGTAAACTAATAAAGCGAGGCCTGCGCGCTTGCGGTTCGTGAGAGGATGCGTGAGAAGGCGACCGAGGATGTATGCGTCCTGATCAAAATTGTGAATCGACGCTCAGTAGTACAGCCGCTCTAAGAAGATGTACCTCGATTGCCTGACTGGCTCCGGAGGCGAAATGTGGCTCCATAGCATGTGCCTGTACAGAACCAGGTCGCGGGTCAGCGATTTGAACCGTTATGTTCTCGGTAAAAGGTGTTGGACTTACAGCGTCACCTATGATTGCCACATTGCTCATGACCAGTCTGGGTAGTTGGCCGAGGGAGTGTACTGCTTGGTCTTTAGCTGGGCCTTCGACACACTGGGAGGCACTATGAGACACTCGTAGCAAGGAGGGTGAAAAGACGGGCGAGCTCACTTACATCCAAAAGAGCTTGAACTTCGGGCTCCCAACCGCGATACCGCTCGCGAAGTTTCTCGGAGGGTACAAGACGCTCAGCGTTTCCGGAGAAAATACGCCCAAATGCATTCGGGATGGTGTAGAAAGCAGCGATATCTACTGCGTTACTATTCGGGACAGGAAAGGTGTTGATATGCTAGGATGGTCAACGGTAGTCTTAGCTGGGCACTTTGTGGAGGAAGGAACATAAATCTGCACCTTTCCCTTGCCGCAGTACTTTTGTAGTAGTTCTTAGTAAAGTCCACAATAAATATGGGAAAACGAACGACTTACAACCATAGGCGTACTAAGCGCCGGGTGATCTCGCCATGTCGCGTTCAGTCGGTCCTTTTGAACTAGTGTACGACACATAATGCCCCCAGTCCATCGTGGCTCTGTCCTCTCATACAACTCCGTCTTAGACAGCCTCGACCAGCCGCTAGCGACAAAGTTAGAAAACAAAGAATCGCGGACAGTGGAGTGGACACCGTCTGCGCCGATGAGAACGTCTGCTGTAGCCGTGGCACCACCAGCAAATTCGAGACAGAGATAACCATCGGGCGGCAGAGGAAATAGTCTGCTGGTGGACCGAGACGTAGATGGATAACACGAGGTTAATGGATGTGAGGTACGGATTGTGCATGCGGGTGGTGGTGGCAGGGCCCTAAGAAGGGCATCAATGAGGACGGAATGAGGAACGAATAGCGGCGTGGCTGTACGCATTTCCCGTCGTGCGATGAGCAAGGAAGCCTCACACATAAGTATACAACTCACAAGCATCGCGCATCTCGAACAAGTCAGCACCGTCTGGGGTATCTGCTTGTCGATAGTGGAGCATGGACCCTGTGATAGAGCATGTCAATATGGGGTCAGTTGGCAGATAGAGAATCGGGTGTCAACCTTTTGCTGATGGCGAAGAAGGAGCATGCATTCTTCGCAGAATGCCCTCCAGGACGCCTAGTCGCTTGAGCAGCTCGCGGATCCGCGTGCAATTGTGCACTCTTGTATCTGACGCCGATACTTCAGGCTTTGCTTCGTAGACGTCGATGACAACTGGAAAGTCTGCTGTCCTAAATCGTGCTAGTGTCAGCGCGAGAGCAAGGCCCCCAGGGCCAGCGCCACTGAAAAGTGAGGGTGTAAGGCAAGATTCGGATGCAGAACATTATTTAAGAGACTATGTTCACCAAATCGCCACTCGGAGTTTCCGAGTAGTAGAGGAGTGCATCTAATACCTGGTCAATAGTGTGTCGTGAGACAGCACCAGCAGCGGTAGGGAACAAACGAGAACGTCTTTATACGAACTCTAGCGCTAGGTATACAGGTCACTATATATACCGAGGAGTGTGCTGAATACGCATACCTCGTACCGGCGGGCTACGGGTGTTGGGCGTCTTTCATCGTTCCCGAGGGATCTCGATTTTGAGATGCCATGTAGCCAAACGAGGTCTGCTTCATCCCGACCTTGCATGTAAACCCAAACAGGAAATTCAGGCCGCCGAATTGTCGATCCTGGTAGATGAACATGGAGAAGTGCCATTGCACGGCCGCCGAGTTATCACGACGCGAGGCTCCGAAATGACCAGCCGCATACACACTCGTCCCAAGTTTAACTCTTCCGTGAGTGCACTTACACTGTCATGGCTGAACTGAGAGAACAGCTCTGCTTCGTTCAACGCATGTAGAGCGTCTTTGGAAGAGTCGGGAGAAACTCAGGACTACCCGGCATCCAAGTTATAGACGATGTCGACACGGGAAGCACCGAGCATGCCACAGGGCCACACTGTGTGCGAAGCGCGGCCGCCGACGTCAAATCCTGAGATCAGCAGGCGCAGTCTCCGATTAAAAATGTCTTTGTGCGTTTTCATACGGGCTGGGACGCCACAAAGCACGACATAGACGATCCGACTCGGAGTCATGCTGGTAGGATTTCTCTGGTATCGCACAACAGCGCAACAGCGCAACAGAGGGCAGTTCATTGTGATGTGGCGTACCCATGGATGGCGAGGGTGTGCTTTGTAGGCGATCCCCCTGTCTACTATTATTCCGGTCCAAAGCGTCATTGATCATAATATCAGCCTTACTTGATTGGTTGATAATATTATGTCTCAAGCTTCGGCCTGCGAAATATTGCCATGGACCGGATCAGAGCACAAAAGTTGAAAGGATTGCTACTGTGAGAGAGCCATAAGACTACGATAATCGGTCAGATTATCGGTGCACTGAGCATCGTACCCACGGGCAGTGAACGAAATGTGAGCCATCCACGCATGCAGCACGAACTCCGAGCTGGGAGATCAAGTCAGATTACAACGACGGCTGTCTGCGTATTGCACTTGCTGCCCAGTTCATCATAACGGAGCGTAGGAATGGACATAGATAAGTACTTATGGCGGTAGTACCAACATCTACCAATGGGCGAGCTAGACCAGCTCATATGAGGTAGTCGCTATAAATCGTTGTGGCCATCCAAAAGCCTATGCAAGGGAAACTGTACGTCATATGTGTCTACCCT
This sequence comes from Stereum hirsutum FP-91666 SS1, assembly GCF_000264905.1. NCBI lineage: Eukaryota > Fungi > Basidiomycota > Agaricomycetes > Russulales > Stereaceae > Stereum > Stereum hirsutum. Next base: position 1,274,073 of record NW_006763142.1, on the reverse strand, counting down.
GAGGCACAAAAGAGGTATCGAAAGTGCGGTGACCTACCTCCAGAACACCGTTCTATTCCTGTTTGTGATTGCGACAACATAGCGGTCCTCGGGCCTACGAATATGCAGAGATGTCGTGATAGCGGCGCCCGGCGATTTTTAAGCTATAGGCCATGGGTGCGACTGGTCCGCGCTACGAGACAAAGCCTGAATTAGATGGGCACCGTCAAGCTTCCAATGGGTCTTGAATGGCTTATGAGGATACGAGTGAAGCTGCAACCAGAAAAATTTGAACGTACATTAAATTTGCGGAAAAATACATATTAGTGCCGACTGACCTGGTCCAACGAACCTACTTATCAAGCGATAGAGACATCGCTAGGGACAGGATCAGATAGACGTGCCGCGTGAAGCACAAGGGCTGCACGCGTTCGAATTCGTTGGCCTTTTCTACCTCTGTTGATGTGATCGGCTTGACGTCGGCCATACTGTATGAAGTTGATATGATGAGTTGCTCACCGTAAGTGGGAGTGTACATAGAATGAATCGAGGCGACGACTCAGAGTCGGACTAGAATGTTGGACTGGGCCACACTCGGGCTGATCCATAACAGTAGTATATGTGTAGTTTGGGAGCCGCAAGCCTTTCAGGTGATGAAGAGGGCTTGTTGTGTATAGACATGCCCTTGATAGTCGGATGCCAAACTGTTCTCAGTAACTAGCATCGAGCGGCAGCCCGAAAGACGAGGATCAGGATGTCGAGAGACACCGGTGCAAATTGGTGTGGGAACAAAATTGTATCGGAGTTTTAAAGACATACTTCATCATTCGTGGCCCGCCTGTGCCCGCTTTCTGTTATGGTTTGCACCGATTTTGCAGCGCTCCCTCCGCTTTCTTCATGCTTGCCCTCATATCTGTTTCTCCTTACCGAAAGTCATGAATGCCTCATTAGTGCTAAATTTCCAAATAAATACTTTTCATCCACCATCCTCCTTGGTTGCCAATCGGTCACGAACGGCTTGGGGGCCTCCCGTCCTTGCTTTCTCCATTCGTATTTTTACATGATAGATGTCCTCTTCGTAGTATATGCAGTCCTTGTACACATAGCACTTGTTCAACTTGTCACTTACAGCAAATGCATTTGAGACGCCACCAAGTGGCCGCCAGAGTGCTTCGGGAATATCCGGATTTTGGTACTCCGTGTGGCCCCGGTGGGCGCTCCTTGCTTCTCCCTCAATCGTCCAACTTGAAGATGGCACACACATTCAAGATGCACTCTGGACTGTGGCCTCGATCTTCTACTCGCCACAACTTAACGCTCTAGTGTCATTGAAGTCTTTGCTCGACTTTCGACCAGGAAAAACTGCTTGATTGGATGCTGTGGGGCGAGTTCGGGAACCTTCGGTGATCTTCGACGGCATTCTCGTCTTTTCTTGGGTTGCTCAAGATCCGTCCTTGTGTTCTCAGAGAACGTGCTGACGGCTGTCCGGGATGGCTCGCATGACTGCTGGTTTCATGATGCTCTCGGCGACTTCTGGAACGTTCATGACGATGTAAAGCTCAGTACGTATATAATCCGGCCGAGGACCTGCGTTTCCCTCATCGTTTACCACCAAAGACACCCCAGATCCCAGTATTTTCTCTCATCTCTCTCCATCAAAACTCTCAATCACTCCTCTCACAAACACACAAACGCACTCTTGAAATACCAAGCACCATGTCCATCGCACGCCAACTCTTCCGCGAGTTCCGCCCCTTCTTCCAGATGCTCGACGAGCCATTCGGTCGGCAGATCTCCCGCTCTAGCTACCCGCACCCTCGCTCTGTCTTCGACGACCCTTTCTTTAATGCACCTATGCAGGCACGTCCTGCAGTCGACGTTGCAGAGGAAGGGAGCAACTACATCGTGGAGGCGGAGCTGCCGGGGGTGAAGAAGGAGGATGTGGATGTCAGGATTGGGGATGGTGGAAGGAGCGTGACCATCGAGGGGAAGATTATTCGGAGGGGCGGAGATAGCGAACCATCCCAGTTGGACGCTTCCACTTCCGCCTCTGCCTCTGCTTCCGCTGAATCGACTACTGACCCCGCCACTTCAGGTAAGTCATTCCATACTGCTCATCCATCGTATCGGAACGGGCCGCATTGACACCTTGCTCTTATCTAGATGCGAACGCAAAAGCAGTCACCACTCAACAACCAAACCAACTCTCTGTCGAGCGCTCCTTCACTGGTAGCTCGACATTCACCCGCACTGTGTATCTTCCCCGCCCAGTAGATCCGAATCGAGTCTCGGCGAAGCTGGCAGACGGTGTCTTGACTCTCAGTATCCCGAAGGCGGAGGAGGTTGGAAGCGTGAAGGTCAACATTGACTGAACGTTGATCGTTGCTTTCTTTTTACATCGGTCTTTGACTCGAGCTTTCGCTACTGTACCATATATCACCCATTGCACCCTTTCGACCTATCGTCCTGTAGCATTACTGTCACTACTACTGTACCCTCACATTCAATAGTATGGAATCTCCGCTCATTGTGCGTTCATTCGAGGTGAAAACCGTAGTTAACCATACCACACTGCTGATTGATGCACGCTTCACTACCCAAACAAAAGTATACGCCACATTCGAAAAATTTCATCCTCCCCTTTTGCTTCTCTGATTCGAACCATCGACCTGTCCTCAAGCGCTCGATGTTGTATTATAAGAAATCACGGTGGAGGCAGTGCACAAAACCTATACGTCGATGAAGTACCGAAGCTTACTAGTCAGAAAGCTATCCTTCAAATCAGTGAGAGAAACGAAAGCAATCCTACCTCGTTTGGATAGATGTTAGTGCACTCGGCATTCACATTCGGATTATTCGCCAACAACGTGCTATCAGCAATGCCAGCCGTAGCAGCGATAGAAGCGCATGAGTCCCCACTGGTGATAACGGCGGTGCTCGTGCAGTCCTGGCCTGTGAGACCAAGGCAGAGAGTCTATCACAGGGGAAAAGGGGATTGAGGCGTCGATATCTGAGCAAAGCCCGCAAAGGATGTGGCAACGTATGTATACGTACCTCGCCAGGGAATAGATTTGAGCAGTCGGCGTTTATTTCCGGGTTGGCTGCCGCCAGCTGGTAGCTGTAAGGACGAAAGTCAAGATACTTCAGGAAGACAGGAAGCAGGAATGGGCCCATGCGAACGTGGAGGAGTTGTGCACCACTGAAATGGCATCACATATATCGCCCGTCACCACAGTGTAAATACGCGCACAGTCGGACTGGGCGTAGACAGCAAGAGCGAAAGGAAGGATAGACAGGAGGGAGAACATGGTGAACAATGGTAGGAAAAGGATCGAGGACTGGCAATGAACTGGAAGGCTGCGAGTTGATGCAAAATGGACTGCTGGATTCATCTGTTTATATACCTTGAGGCCATTGCGCGCTGAAGGCAATAAAAATGCAAGCCGAGGAGAAACTACCTCTCCGGGGGTATGCTCAGTCCATTTTCCGAGTCATAAGATCTATGCGAGTGATGCATCATACGAGAACGAGTAAGAGTATACTTTGCGGAAATGATTTCCGGAAAGGACGCGGTCAGTGTATGCCTTCAGGAGAAAGCAAAGGGCGTGTGCCTTGAGAATCTTGATAGAATACTTTTCAGGAGTGATGCAACTACTAGAGAGAGTGGAAGTAGGGAGGATATTCCCGTTGACTCGCCTGCATCAACCGGTGCAAGAGCCCCACGACCATACCAATTACCGAACAAAACTCACGAGCTGCATTGTTTTCATCCCGACTATTCAACCGTGTCGAAAAAAAATGATAGTCAGTATGGAAGAGAACATTCGTGCTCGTACACTCGTTACCAGTCACCCAGGGTAGGCGCTCGGGCGTACCTCTGTTGGTATAGAGGCGCCCTTCGTGGCGTTAAAGCGTCATACTGACTCTGAAACTCTGGAAAACGCGCAGGTCCGACACCAAGCCTGATCCCGGGGATGAATAGCAATATATCAGCATCAGTTTTCCCACTGAACCAGCAGTGGAACAACGTACTTATGAGGCACAGTCAGACGGGAAAGAAGGAAATCTGACGAGGTTATAAATAATCCACCGAGGGTTATGTAGAGTGTCGACTTATGCAACTATGAACAGTTGCAACCTAGACTCTGGACAGATATACGGGCATATCAACATCATTACCCAAACAGTCACTTGTATAGCGATGGAATAAATACAGGCTTGGGGTTCAAGAACGGAAATCTGCTCACCCTGACAACTCTAGATCTGCCGTTTGCAGCTGTGGATATCGAGGATGCTACAGCCTGCTGTGACTCTAGATGAGGGCTTTGGAGTTGGCCTGTGCATGATGAAAAGCGCCTCTACGTAACTGCAATCGGAGTTGAGAATATGTATTCAGCGATTCAAAGCTCGTGGAAGGGAGGAAGGAAGGCAACTCCCAACAACACAGAGTGTTAAGCATAATTTATCTCAAGTATAAGGGAAGATATATTGAATAGATATGAGTCGAAAGAGAACAAGCAGGACCCTCCTGCGAAAATCACAGAAAACAAGTAATACAGATGTGACCTTCCGAAACCTCATGCGAGGTAAGTCCTTTCTACCGGCCCAGAAATAGAGGGTGCTTCGCTATGCTCCATTCTCTCCTCATCTATCTGTGATTTACCCATTTTATCTGCCCGATTTGCGGCAGCGACATCGAATTCTGACATGACGACTTTGTCGCCAAAGTCAGCTGCAATCATTTCGAGCGTCTTGCCTTTCGTCCTGTAAAGCGAATCAGATAGCATTTAGTCCGTGGTGATAGCAAAGGTATAGATAAAAAAAAATAGGCTTACTCGGGGAAGAAAAGGAAAACGCATATCGTGGATATGAAAGTCGTTACTACGAACACATCTGTGCGTTGATGAAATGTAAGTTTGTCGGACAGGAATGATGTGGTATCAGGAGGAGGATGGAAAGACGTACAGTAGTAGTTTTCTCCAATGTTAGCAAATGCGCTAGGACCGGCCTCGGTGAGAGCAATATTCCAAATGAAATGCGAGAACGATGCTGCTCCAGTCCTAGAAAGCCAAGATCGTATTAGCAAACCATGAAGAGTGGAAATGAATCAGGTCGGACGGACACTTTGCTACGCAAGAAGATTGGCAGGATCTCCACACCGTAAAGCCATGTAGTACTGTTTATTCCGAGATCTGTGTGCACGGGGAGTATGAGGGAAGAGCATGCGCAAAAAATATGCGGAAGACGTACAATAGATGCTCGTGTAGAGATAGATTCCTAAGATGGCAAAACCTTTGCCGACTTTATTGTCCGAGTTGGTGAAAAACCTCGCCACTAGTTTCGGAACAGCTTCATCAATGGATGGACGGTAGGCAGTTTTGAAGAAGGGACATACTGAGCGCAGAGTAGACCAAGTCGATGCAAAGTCCCATAGCACCAAATCCAAGGAGTTTTACACGACCGAAGCGGTCGATCAGACGAAGCTATGATCATTTATGGTTAGTAAGATCCACACATCCCTTAGAGATTGATGCAGAAAGACTCACCGAGACGATGTTGATGAGAACGCCAAGGGTACCATAGATACCAGAGAGCAATAATACATCATTTCCTGTGATACCGAGTTTTGCGTACAGCGTCGTCTGATAATAGTCTTCGAAGATGATCAGCATATGTTGGAAATCCAAGCGATGACGATACAAAGGACGTACTGATAACATTGACACCGGTGAGGGATGTCATGGTCTGTGTGGCGATGGCAATGATCACACGCCTCTTATATTTGCTCCAAGCCTCCTTGAAGCTGGAGAGCTCAGTGGACTAGAACGAGACACGAAAATATTTAGTCCAACGAGGAATTTAACCATCGAGAGACCATCCCACCTTCTCGTACATAATCTGATCTCGCATATCGGTAAACTCCTTGTGACACGACGGCTATACCAGCCCACTGAGTCTCAGCATCTCTAATCCACTACAAAAACCAAATAGAACACTCACGCCGTCGAGATCCCCTCTAATTTTCGTGAAAGCTGCTTTTGCTTCCTCATCACGTCCGTTACGAATGAGCCACCGTGGCGATTCCGGAAGGAAGAAAATCAAGCCTATTAGAAGGATGACGCCAGGAGGGATTTGGAGAGCAAGAGGGAATCGCCATTGGAAGGCACCGTTGGAGGCGTGTGCACATGCGAATCCGATCCAGTTTGCTGTCGTTTTTGGGGTTAGAGAAACTGAATAACGTCTAGGCGTTGAAATGCATACCTAAGAAACCACCGATACCGATCATGTACCCTGAAAGACCACCGATAAGACCACGATGTTCTGGCGGACTGAAAGAACAGAGGGGAGCATAAGTCGATGATAGAGCAGAATGCAAGGACAAGTAGGTGACGACTGACGCTATCTCAGAGTTGTAGATTGGGACCGTTCCGACGAGACCACCGCTGAGCAACGACGCTGCGTTCAGAACATAAGACATCAAGATCAAACGGAAATACATACACAGCGACACCCGTTAAGATACGTCCGACCAAGAACATGGGGAAGTTCTGTGCTGCAGTCTGGATGACGGTACCAACAGTGACCTGTGAGGAGTTCGCTCAATATAATGAACAAACTAAATGAAACTGCTGGGGTCCCGAGATATGAGACGTACGACAAGACAAAGCATTCCCATGAAACGTTTCCTTCCGAGTCTATCTCCCAAAACTGATTGCAATATAGCACCGATGGTCTCTCCAGCGATGTAGGTGGATACGATAGCTCCCGTCGCAGCAGAACCGGGATTGCCCATATCTGAGGAAGACAATGTCAGTTCGATTCCAGAATTGTATGGGATAACGTACAATCTTTGAAGCTTTGGTGTGCAATACTCGTCGTGATGATACCCGTGTCATAACTGTTATGAAGTCAACTTAGTAAAGAGGCCCACTGAGTCAAAAGAAAGATACACGTACCCGAACAAGAAAGACCCTACGGTTGAGCGGTGTCAGTATCGAGTTCCGAGTCAGCGCGATATAGACCAGAAAGCACTCACCCAACCCCGCAAACAAACCCAACGCGACAACATAGAACCTCATGATGATGATGAAGGTCGAGGAAGTCGAAGACTTTCGTAAAGAGACTCTCCTCGCCCTCCGCGTCCATCCAAATCGTCTGTCTTATATTCGCTGCCTTCACCTGCCAGGCACATGTCCATCCTTCGCCAAGTTCCAACTGCTTCACAGGTCCGGTGCCCCGCACTGTCATGAAATAGGAAACATGCTTAAACGTTGAACAGTTGTGGGGGCGGGGCTTTGCGGGGCGGACCGAGAAAGACGGGACGAAAACAACCTCGTTGAGCGGGGTCAACTGGGGAAGCGGGGGGATGACTCGGCACCATAGCTGCGAACGTCCGTGAGTCCGTGCCGTGGGCTGCAACTTCCAATAGCCAGCGTTTTATGCAGAGAAAACAGTTGCCAATGTTCCGGAACAATGTTGTGTGTAGGGATGTCACGGTATGCAGTCGGACGGAAGTGCGGATCGCGTTCCGGACTGAACGCATTCGTTCACGCCTTATAACAACCCTCGCACGAAGGAGATGAAGCTCTCACGACCGAGCGAACGACGCAGACGACGAATATGCCTTTCGAAATCCCTCTGCGAAACAAGCTGAATGCTGGCGAGAAAGCGGCTGGTGCATGGCTCACTCTTCCGAGGTGAGCAGGATTCGTTTCCGTCTGAACCTGAGCGTACACATCCATCTGATGTTATGGGCTGTAGTACTGCTATCGCACGAACAATAGCCCGTACAAACAACATCTCATGGGTGCTGATTGACGCAGGTACGAGGGCAGAGTACTCACTGAGTATAATCCCAATCTGATCTTGGACGTGGCTCGTAGAGCATGGCTTGATAACCGGTGTGTAGCCGAACGCCACTTCACCGCTGCTGTAACACTCATCAGCCACCTCAGACTCCCAATTTTACGACCTCACCAACGCCATCGCCTCTTCCGGAGCATCTCCTCTGATTCGTGTCCCAGCAGAAGAACCGTGGCTCATCAAGGTAGATATCAGTCGCAATCTCCGTCCTTTTCTCATCAGTGACTGACTGAGCGCCACACCACCCTCGCCACCGTGGCACAGCGAGCTCTCGACTCTGGCGCCCATGGTCTCATGGTCCCAATGGCCAATAACGCCGTACGTTCACCTCTCTCCAAACACGACACCGACCCAAAGATCATGAACTAATGAACACCCGTCCATGACCACCGAATACGTTCGTCACCTCACAGGAACTCGTCCGCAAGGTCGTCCTCGCCACAAAATACCCACCAGTAGGCATCCGTGGTTTCGGTCCTATGTACACGCACGCAGCGGGCGCACTGGGAGGTGACTACAAAGCCCGCGCGAACGAAGACCTCGTCATTGCCGTGCAGATCGAACATCCTCAGGCCGTCGAGGAGATTGACCAGATTTGTGCCACGGGGATCGACGTCGCTTTCGTATGTCCCTCTACCTCCCTCATCCTTCCTATCTTCGCTCGCAGGATAGGTGCGGTGGTAGATTGAGTTTGTGGCTGGTACTGATGAGAAGGTGTGTTTGTAGATCGGACCATTCGACCTTGCGTTGTCAATGGGCGTCGAGTTTGGGAGTGAGGCGCATGAGGCGGCTATCGCTAAGATTCTCGCCTCAGCGAAGAAGGCAGGCAAGACCGCTGCGATCTTCTGTGCGTCTGCTTTCTCTGTCTGCTCTTTCTCCCCGGCCCTCCTCTCCCGTTCTATCCACCCACTCTTTGACCATGAGAGATCTGTTCCTGACCCTCGGCCATTGCCATCATTATAACTCTAGGCCTAACCGGTGAACAAGCCGCAAAACGGTTCGCCCAGGGATTCGACATGGTCAGCGTCACGACGGACATCGACACCATCACGGACGGCTTCGCGGCTGCTTTGAACACTGCGACGGGAAGCTCGGTGGAGGGCGTGAAGGGGTATAATACGAAGTAGGCGGCGGTCTGTAAATTGGGCTGGCAGAGAAATGTATATTAGTTGTATGGATAAAGAACTGCAGACTCAGAAGGACGAAGTGGCTGCTGTGGCACGACAAAAACTCATCTGGAACGACTCCGGCCTTTCGCACCGAACATATGCAGAATATCCGAGGACATACGCATGTTTTGCTTGGTATTGATATGTGATGCAACCGCAACAGCTAGGTAGAGATCTACCCGCATCCATGATTAGACGCACGTTGGGCAAGGCACAAATATTGACACTCACGGGCTCCTCCCGATTCTAACTAAGGACATTGTCCTACGTGCTCGTACCTCCTCCGGGAAGGAGCAATGCTGATCCGCGGCCGGACTCTCGACGTTTCGAAATCCACCGGGGACTTGTCTCTTTGAAGAAGATGCACGGGCCCGGGAAGGTGCAGTGTGCAGGCGTATGTAGGAAGAATATCCGGCAAATCGTCTCGACGCATGGCTTCGCGATTCCACTGTTCGATTACTCGAGTTGGGTAGAGGGTCAGCGTTAGAAAGTCAACGTCTACTCACGACGAGGAACCCGAGGGCAGCAACATAGATATCCCGACCTCTACAATGCGGTAAGCTGCGGCAAATACGCATTCACAATATGGACACCCCGTGCCACATCAATTTAAACCCACATTTCCGGACTGATTCCGAGGATTCAAGATATTCAGAATCCATGGATCTGAATCTCGAAAAGGAACTGGCAGCTGCCCTTTCATTAACGCTGATTAGGATTGGCACATAAGGGTGAGGACCCGGGCCATCGATCACATTCCGGGTCTACTGCTCAACTTAGGACCCGAGTGCGAGCCCAAGCCTCTCATCGACCTCCTTCGCCAATGGGATACTCTCCATCGCACCGCGTTTCTCGACGCACATTCCCGCGGCCTATACATATGCATCATGCATCCAGTCAAACACTCGGTCAGCGCTCGTCAAAGCAGAAAAAAAGATAAAGATTCGATGATTGAACCTCGATGAAAGAAACGAAGAAAGGAGGAAAAACGAAGAGTGTGTGCCTGTGTAAGTGAAAGAACAGCAGATTCAACATACCTGAACACATCTCTTCAACACCCCCTCCACCCCCTCCTTCGTCAACTCCCCCGTCCCGCTCCGTTCCCGAAGCTGCATCAACCCTGCTACCATATATCCCGTAAAACAGTCGCCCGCACCCGTCGTATCGACCGGTTTGCCGCCTTGTAGCTTAGCGGCGGGTAGAAAGATGATTTCTGGACTGGAGCGAGGGGAAGAGGCGGTGCGGACTAAAGCGAGGACGCCAGCAGAGCCGAGCGTGCATACGATATTGGTTTTCGGGATTCGAGACGCGAGTTGGAGGACTTTAGGATATGCTGTCAGTGCAGTGTAGGCCTTCCCGCCGTTACTAGCAAACCCACTCCCACCGACATCCGATACCGAGCCCGACGCATCCGAAGTCGCAGACGAGTCCGCCAGCACTCTATACAAATCGGAAGCCTCGCCCTCATTCACGATAAGCCATGTCAAGCCATCCCAAGGAAATGCGCGGAGTTCGTCGGCGGAAGGCATGGGCGAGGGGTTGAAGATGGTTGAGATGGGAGGGGAAGAGGAGGCAGCGAGGGAGAGGTAGCGAAGTGTTTCGGGGAGTGGGATCTCGTTTTGAAGGAGGATGTGGGTTGTGGAGGCGGGGAGAGGTTTGGATGGGATGGGTGCGAAGTTCGCCCCTTTGAACAGGACTGAATATATGGATATTTTGTGAGAGAAGTAATGGAGGATGTTAGAAGAGAATGACGCACTGATACTGTTCTCGCCATAATCCGCAAGCTGAATGATCGCTCTCCCAGTCGACTCCTACACATCCTCACTCAGCCCCTGAACACTTCCAACGACCGACAACTAAACAATAAAGCGCACCTTCGTGACTTCCACACTCTCCACATTCACGCCACTCTCCCTCAACAACTCCCTTACCCACGTTCCGTCCTCTCCCACAGCTCCGACGAGATCCGCCGACGCGCCAGCTTTCGCGACCGCGACGGCTTGGTTCGCGCCTTTTCCGCCTGCGCGTTTGGAGAGGCCGTGCGAGGAGATCGTCTCGCCGGGGCGTACGATGTCTTTTACTGAACGGGGTAGAAAGAATAAGAGTCATATTCATAAGAACTATGATGTTATGGAGAAAAATTGGGCTCATAGCGGACGTACCGTGGAAGAATTCGTCAACGTCTGGAATGCGACGCCACAGTTGAATCAGTGCTACTACAGAGACTAAAAGAAACGATATCGACTCACTTATAGAGCCACGAATAAGGCAGCGAGAGGGTTCGGGCATGGTAACAATATTCTAAGCACTCAAGACTGTAGTGAAGGATTTAGTGGAGGAGGAATGAAAGTCGGGTCGATCGTCAGTGTATAAATCCGACGGACCGAGTCGAGTTGGAATTTGACATTCCACGGTTGAAAAGCCATACATACCAGGATATCAGATTTGACCACATCCCTTTCATGCTGAAGGGATTCTGTACGATTCTATGCACACTTTCAGCAGATTAAACGGTCCATTTTTTGGCAAAGAAGAAAAGGAGGAGTGAAGGACGAAGGAGACGAGTTAGTATCCGACGTTGCGGTCACAGAGCTGGTGCCACACAGCTGTGGTCGGTTTCCCGGCTTTACCCGATGTGGCCCAAACATTTAACGTTGAACTTGCGACGTGCTCGGAGACAGATGAGGTCGACGCTGTAAAGCGTTGAGATCTCGTCTTTGCGACTAGCCCACATTAGATAGTATATAACATCCAACCATTCATTCACGAGAACCCAACGGTAACTGCTTTTGCCCCATTTCAAGTCCGACACAGTCCATCCAACGGCCCAATAAACCCAGAGAAAGAATAAGAAGTATCGTCATCCCATCCCATCGTCATCCCTCCTTAATCGCTTCAACCCCTCAAAAAACTCAAGCGGACACCCATTTACGCCCCTTCAAGCGCTCGACGTCGTGTTGTACGCAATCGCGGTCGACGCCGTGCACAACACCTACAATCATAATCGCATCACAACGCTCTTCAGCAAAATATTCCACCAGAACTTCTTTCCCAAAGCCATACAAAACGAGAAGGAGAACAAGAACAAGAAGAAACCGCACCTCGCCCGGATAGATATTCGAACAGTCCGCGTTCACATTCGGGTTATTCCCCACGAGCAGCGAAAACGCTATCCCAGCGCCATCAGCGATAGACGTGCATGTCTCGCCGGAGGAGACGACGTGGGTGGTCGTGCAGTCTTGGCCGGTGATTCCGAGGCAGAGAGGCTATATGCAGGAGATAGGTGTGGGATGTGGTTAGCAGAGGAGAAGGTAGGAGGTGGAGCGTTTGGTATATATGGTGGAAGGCTGACCTCGCCTAGAGCCAAATTCGAGCAATCCGCGTTAATGGTTGGGTTCGCGTTCGCGAGCTGGAACCTACGAGCCAATGATACGACGCAACCTGAATTAGCACAATTCCACATAGCTTGTGGACGGTCTTCCAGGAAGAAAAATACAGAAAATGCAAGGAATAGAGAGGGTCGGAGAAGGAGAGGGAACAGAAAGACGAAAGAAAGAAAGAAGAGAAAAAACGCACGTAGAAACATTCTGTGCTGCCGAAATCGAATCGCAGACATCGCCTAGACGAACCGTATAGTTCCTCGCACAGTCGGATTGGGCGTTCACTAATGCTCCAAAGAGCGCGAGAGGAAGAAGAGCGACGAGGGAGGCGAACATGGCTGGTTCCGGTGCTGGTGCTAGGAGGGCGAAAAGCTTGAATCGAGAGCAGAGAAGAGGATACCGGACTGCGAAGAGTACTGAGGAAGGAACACCAAATATCAGAGAGGTTTTATAGCCCTCAGAGCGACGGCACCGTTCACTATAATATGCAGCGTACCCATACCAGTCATTTGAGCGGGAAACGACTGATGTAATCGAATGAATGAGAGGTAATGAGTGCCTTGTTGCCTATGCCGTGAATCACGCATCAGAGCAAGTATCTTTGGCGCCAAACGATGCATCGTCTCCGGCGTAACTAACGCCGGTGAATGTACGAGTCAAAAATGGTTCATGGATCGTCTTGTTACATGCGACGCCAACGATGGACACTCGCAAGTGACTCCCATCAAAATGGGTCCCGTGTGTGTGACCAGCTGCACATCGTTCCCAGGCAAGTACAGGCGGAGAGGTCAACCCGTCGATGGAGAGAGGGAGGAGATTTGAGAGGATATCAAGCCCCGTGTTCATACGAAAGACTCGAAACGAGTTACACGAGGTCGGCATCAACAGAGCGGGCCCGACGCATCAGAGCAGACGGAGAAAGATTTGTGGGATGCGGGAAAGGTCTGAAGGGGTAAGTAAAGCGTGAAAGTGGAATTGAAGATCATGGACATCATTGATACGTACACCGTACAACCCTGACACGGGCAGTTAAGTGGTACAAAAGACCACGGCACATATATCATAGAGCTAACCCAGAGCATCAGTGCCATTTCCTGAGGGCCCAAAGTCTGATGTACTTTCGTTGCACAACACTAGTATGAAGGAACGTGACTCCTATGGGGTAGGAACGTGGAACGACTTGGCCCTGGATGCGTAAGGCAAGAACTCACAGGTGCACCAGCTTGAGACTCGAGGGCCAAGTTAAAAGAACGCGTCGGGTGACGGCCACTCGTCGCCGCCATCTTACGGCGCGATGGACGTGCGCACAAGGTGCGAGCTGCAAGCTCTTAAGGGAGTCATAGCAGAGTCGGGATGCCGTAACAGAAATGAAATGCGGGCGTCTGCATCGTCGAGGGAAGGCAAAAAAGCCTCTCAGAGCTCGAGGCTGGCTAGCTGGGGCCCCGCCGTGCGCGTCAGTCACTTACGACCGGGCGTGGTAGAGTCGCGTTTCAGAGTGAGTGGACGAGTGAACGCACGAAGAGAAGATGTTTGAAGGTCAGGAAGGGTCCTTATAGCCAAGCATTGTACGGTCGGAAACCAGTGAGATGACCGCCAAAAGACGGTGCAAAATGATGAAAGATGTACATCTCATTGTCATCGTGCACGAACGAAGCCAGCCGCAGGTGCTCCTCCACTCCGCTTCATCACGCCCAAATTCGCAGCTCTTCGTTCCCATCCTTGGGTCTTCTTTTTGTTGGCACTGGTACCCTTGAGGGATAAGGTACGGGAGAGGAACTTGTTGATTCGGGGAGGAGGGGCGAGAGTACCTGGTGTGTGTATGTCGGCGTGGGTGTGTGAGGATGGTGGTGGGAGAGTTCGGATCGTACGAGACCTGTTCAAAAGCATAGGGAGGGGAGAAAAAAAGAGAGGAATTCAGTTAGTGCGATTGAATATGAAGGTGGAGTGTGTGGCGACTAGGAGAAATATTGGGCCACACGATAAGAAGAGGGCTCACCCGAGGACAATATCTTTTGACAAGCTCTGCACACGTTTCCGTTTCTTGGATGCTTTAGAGGCTTTTGGTGCAGGTGGTTTTGAGGGAGTAGTAGTACTTGGAGGTTTCAAAGGTTTCGAAAAGGCAGCGGTGAAAATATGGTCGGGAAGGTATTTCGACCTTGGGTCTGAAGCGTCGTCGTCGTCGTCTTCCATGTCGTCCTCGCCCTCGTCGCCGTCCTCCTCATCTTCGTCTTCTCTTTCGTCATCGTCATCGAGTTCTTCCATATCCTCGTCCTCGTCCTCGTCCTCGTCGCTATCCTCGTCGCCCTCTTCACCGTCGTCCATACCGATATCCATCTCCTCATCGTCTTCGCCGCCCGCCTCCTCCATAGCCCTCGCCATCCGTGCCTCTAACCTCTTCTGCTCCTCATCCTCCTCTATTGCTTCATTTCCCTTCTTCCGTTTCCCTGTCTTGTCCTTTTTGCCTTCCTTACTCTCTATCGTCTCGTCAGCATCAATCGTCTTCGAAGATGCCTGCTCCTTCAACCACAAATCCCTCTGCCTATTCCTCTCCTTCTCCTTCTTCTTCTCTCCGGCGCGAAACGACTCGACCTCCTTGTCTTGCTTCCGTGCCGTCTTTTTGGACTGGGAGAGGGAGACGGCTTGGGGTGCGTCGGATTCCGAGTCTGACATGGTTCGTAGTATTTCTTTGAGAAATTTTAATGGGGGTAAATGATGACTGTGAGTATGAAAATATGAGGAAGTCCGTGCGCTGGTTTGTTCAGTCGAACGCGGTGCGTATTTTTTGGGCAAGTTTTTCGAGACGCGTCGATCCGGACCGCTGGTGGGCCGGAACCTGGATCAACAAATATCACCCAAGTCTGTCCAAGTGCCTCTCTTCCTCTCGTCGTCACAACATGTATACTTATGCTCAACATCATGATTCGAGAAAGCGTATAAGCTTGTTTCACCCTTTTCTTTCCATCTCTGACATTGTCTCACTTCACAGTAAGGGTGGCCAAGGCGATGCTTTTACTTCTTCGGACCGGTTCAACCTGCAGTTAAATTTCCGTCCTCGAGCCTGGCGCCCAACCTAGCCGTAGAAACAGCGGATCGAACACATGCAGTAAGACTAGGGAACCTGGCTACTCTGCTTGCTTTGCTCGTGTTTGAGCTCTCCACTGCGCTCGGGCGGCTTCATGGAATGGAAGGAAGGAAGGGCGCTGGTTCCGCCTAAGTTACATGCTCCTGGTGGTTATTCTCAAGGCCGGTGAACGCTCTCAATTACCCTCATTCTGTCGTTTCTACCTCGTCACTCATCGAATATACACTGCCGGCGTACCCCACTGTTTCCAGCTCAGCGCAACCATTTGCGTTCCATAATATCCCTGCGAACCTGACTAGTGCTATCTCTAAATCGAACGGTGACAACGCCGACTAACGCTATCGTTGCAGGTCATTTACAGGCTCCACATGCCCGTTAATATTCCTCCTCGGCCTACATTTGTACTTCTTTGTTTGGCGACGACACCAGCGGCCAGGCTTTGCGACACAGAAACTTTGTCATGCATCCACATCCGTCTCAGGACAGAATTTCGATCGAAGCTAGGCCTGTCCGTTTAATGCTTCGTTGGCATATCCACTGACAAACCCATATTTGGTGACCAATTCTGGATATCTACGAGTCCTGGATCCTCCAATCTGACCATGTTTTCCGAACTTCATGTCGGTTCTCAGGCCACAGACGCATTTGCGCCCGAATGTCGACACGCATACTCGTCACTCGAATCATCTAGGTCTCCAGCCCGTGCTGGTAGCGATATACTTTTCTCGTGTATGTTCTACTTTCGATCGTATGCAGGGTGTATACATTTCCTTAACGCTTCTCAGTTCACACTTTGGCGCGGTCTCTTACTACATTGAACTCACAGACGTCGCGTTTCAGTTCCCGCCATCCTGTCAACAAAACGAAGACCGTCATTCCCTGCGCGCCCCTCTACAACACATGGACATCCGTCCAACTGCACGCGGTTTGGAATTCCTCGACTCTCGTCTTCGTCATAAACTATACCCCTGTGCGCCGCCAGGGACATGGACATCTGACACAACGGCTGAAAGAGTGGTCGCGTGTGGCGCCACCGCGGAGAGCCTAAGGCCATGGCGTTCTCATCGTATAGCTAATATGGACTATACTTCGAATCTGTCTTTATCTCCTGTTTTTTTTGGGACAGTTCAGTCTTGTCAGTGGAAGCTTCCCTGTTCAAAGTCACCGCCCAAGCGCTGAAACAGTCTTCTCACAAGTCCCACGGCGCGCGGTTGGATCTTGCTCGCACGTTCAGTACCAGACCAGAATAGTTATCATGCTCCGCATCTTCGCCCATATTGGCCCGTCGTTGCTTTAGGGCGCCTGCATTTATGCTATATCTATCTTGAGCTGAGAAAGGCGTCCACGCGTATGCCTTGTGTCCGTCCCAAAGCCTCACTACCCTGCGCCCTCACTCGTATCCATCTCTCCCCCTCTACTCCTCTCACGAGCATCCCCCAAACAACTTCGCAATGTCTTCGAGCTCCCGTCCCTCTGTCTTCCGTAATCCCTTCAGTCGACGTCGTGGACGCGACCAAGAACAAAACTCAGCCTCCGAATCCGATCTGATTCCTCATCCAATCAGCCCGAGCACTACAAGGTAGACGACGGATATCTCGCCCAGTCCCTCCCAACGGTCTGTTTTCACTCTATCTCACCATGTCGACTTGTATAGCCATGGATTTTTCGAAAATGTTCGAGATATTTTTCATGGAAAAAACCGAAAACAGTTTGAAGTACCCAACCCAGCCCCCCGCCCAGAGACTCCCACGCTCGATATGGCACCATCGGTCCCTATCGACGCTCAGCTCACGATGCCCTCAGGTGCGTAGAGTCTGTCTGACTCAGTGGTCCGTACTGATCAGTCAATTCACAGTGGGTGCCGGTTCAAATTCCGACGACGTTCCCTTCAATGTGACCGCCAAAGATATCAATGCAGCACAAGCTCACTCTCGCGCCTCTCAGAGGGCGGCAAGTGTTTGCAAAGGCCTCGTCCATCTCGCGAAAAGGATTGAACCCCTCTTAGAAGGAACACCTTTCAAGTTCCCGGTCGCAGTCTTCACGGCAATTGCAGATGCTATTGAAGTACACCTCGTCATAATTGACAGCGCATTACATTCGTCAAACTAATTATCTATGCAGGACGTCAAGGTCATGAACGACAATGCCGATGAAATATTCGAAAACCTCAAACGCCGGCTCATCATCATAGAGCGGGCAATGGAGGAGACGGAGGATTTGGACTCTCTCACGAGGATTGACGCTTTTGTCAGGTGCCTCAATTTCGCCATGCTTGCGAGACTTTCGGGATCGAGGCTGATTTCTCTGACAGATTTTTGTTACTCAAGGCGCAATATGTGTATACAGTACAGCAGACGCCGCAGTGGAAGAAAACAATCGATATCGAGCATTACCATGAGAAGATCGAAGAAGCCGTGAAGGAACTTGGTCAAACGACGCAGGACTTTTCTGTACGTCAGCTCGGTAAAATCACATCAAAACTGCAATCTGATCCACCATCAGGTTGATATTTCCTTGGCCATCGAGCGGGACACAAAATTGATTCGCAAACTACTCCAGGTAAGTTCACTCACTCACGGCAGCTAAGTCAGTGCTTACCACTATCGCAGAGCATTGAACGCAAAGAGTGGCTCCGTGCGCCCACTGCCATGTACGACTCGGATACCTCAAAGGACACACCGAAGCGTGGTCCGTGCACAGAGGGCACGCGTGTCCAGGTCTTGGAGCGCATCCGAGCTTGGGCCATTGATAATTCTCCGTCGTCCCCCCCAATATTCTGGCTCAGCGGAATGGCGGGCACCGGGAAGTCCACCATCGCATATACCGTCTGTCGATCTTTTGACTGGGGCGGTATCCACCATATTCTGGGTGCCTCCTTCTTCTGTTCCCGCCAAGTCGAAGATCTGCGACGTCTGAGCAGCATCATACCTACTCTGGTATATCAGCTCGCACGGCATTCTTCATCGTTTGCAAAAGCTCTTTTCAACGTCAACCGGGATGATGTTCATGACTCAGCCAAACACATCAGTCACTTACTAGTCCAACCGTGGCGGTCATCGTTGAAAGACCGTCCTGACGATCGTCTTCCCACTCTCATCGTCATCGATGCTCTCGACGAGATCGTCGAAGATGGTGGCCCGAAATTGCTACGATCCCTTATTGAGATGATGGCAGAAGTAGGACCCAGCTACATGCATGGTCTCAAGATCCTCATAACGAGCCGTCCTCACCCTGACATAGTCTACAATGCCCAGTCGCTATCACGAGAGGCCACTTATCGTCTGGAAGATATCGATAGGGAAACTGACCGAGATGACGTTATGAAGTTCATTGTCGACAGTTTGCCAGAACTTTGGACCTCATATCGAAACGAACTTTACGGCCTTGCGGACCTCTCGAATGGCTTGTTCATCTATGCTGCCACTGTGATTCGTCTGATATCCCGTCGTGACTTTTCCACGAAGCAAAAGGCTGAGAGAATCTCTGTGATCCTGCGGGAGCAGAATACCCGCCCACTACGAGGCGAGACTCGCTTGCCCATTGATAATATCTATGCGGACATCCTCGACGAGTCCATCCGACTCAACCATCCAGACGAAATCAGCAGCTTCCGACTTACCGCTCTCCATGGCATCCTATGCGCTCTTCGACCCCTCTCCATCCTTGAACTCGCCGACGTTATATCAAAAGACTCTGATGACATTGATCCAGAAGCGGTTCGGCTGCTTGTCGACGATCTTCATGCCGTCACATACATCTCAAACGACCGCATATATACACACCACCAATCATTCCCCGACTACATGTTTGACGAGCAGCGCTGTGGCCCACATGTGACATGCCGACCGGGTGCTATTCATCCTGTCCTTGCTCAAGGGTGCTTTCGTATCATGAAACAATCCCTGCGGTTCAACATATGCAGTATCTCGTCATCCTACTGTTTTGATTCCGAGCTTGTGGATCTCCCTGAGTCCATTACCAGAAACATCACCAGTATCACAGCTCTGGAATATGCATGTCGGTATTGGCCATCACATCTCAAAAGCATACCGACCGAAAGCGAAAGCGCCCTTTACCTCCTCCACCAACTGCTGGCATTCAGTCGGTCAGAGAAGGTGCTGTTTTGGATCGAAGTCATGAATCTTCTTTCTATCAAGATGGAATGCTATAATGGAATGGGAGCGGTGATGGAATGGGTGACCCAGATGGTGAGCTCCTTCCTTCTCACAAATGAGAATGTCGCATTGATCATTTTGACGTAGCAGCAATTCGAAGCTATGCCTGAGCTGCAGCTTGCCTTGAAATCAGTATTCAGAGTTATCCGGTCATTTCTGCATACCCCTGCATCACTATCAACACCGCATCTGTACATCTCGAGTCTGGCGGCGGACCTTGCCTCGAATTCAGAGATGCCTAGGGAGTGGGGGGCGGGCTTTTCTGGTTTGCCACGCCTGCGCTTTGTCGGAGTCAGTAATCATGGCGGTGTTCTCATGCAAGTGGACGTCGGGGCTGCAGTGCAGTCCGTCGCATTCTCTGCTGATGGTCAACACATCGTCTCGGGTTCGAACAATGAAGTGGCGCGCATCTGGGACGCATCCACTGGGAAGGAATTGAAGAAGCTGGAGGGGCACACTGCATCCATCACCTCCGTCGCCTTCTCCATCGACGGTCAGCTCGTTGTCTCGGGCTCAGTGGACAAGTCGGTGCGCATCTGGAACGTTGCCACCGGGGAGGAGCTGCATAAATTTGAGTCGCACACTGACTCCGTCACCTCCGTCGCCATTTCTGCTGATTGCCAATGCGTAGTATCTGGCTCAGAAGACGAGTCGGTGCGCATCTGGAACGTATCCCCCCGGCCATCGCAGAAGCTGAAGAGACTGGAGGGACACGTTGGCCGTGTCACCTCTGTCACATTTTCCGCCGATGGCAATCACGTCGTATCGGGTTCGTCCGACAAGTTGGTACGCATCTGGGACATAACTACAGAGAACCAGCTACCAGTGAAGAAGCTGCACGGTCACACTCGCTATGTCACCTCCGTCGCTTTCTCCGCAGACGGCCAGCATGTCGTCTCGGGCTCGTATGATGAATCGGTGCGCATCTGGGATGCGTTCACCGGGATGGAGTTGCAGAGGCTAGAGGGCCACACTGGCTGTGTCACCTCCGTTACATTCTCTGCCGATAGCCAGTTCATCGCGTCGGGTTCGTCTGACAAGTCGGTGGCCATCTGGGACGTATCCATAGGGAAGGAACTGCAGAAATTGGAAGGCCACGCTGCCTCCGTCACCTCTGTCGCCTTTTCCGCTGATAGGCAGCGGGTTGTCTCGGGCTCAAGCGATGAGTCGGTGCGCATCTGGGATACATCTGCCGCAAGGGAACAGCAAAAACTGCAAGGCCACACTGACTCCATCACCTCCGTTGCCTTCGCCGCTGATGGCCAGCACATCATCTCTGGATCGTACGACAAGTCAGTACGCATCTGGGATGCATACACCGGGAAGGAGTTGCAGAAGCTGGGCCACACTGCCTCTGTTACTTCCGTCGCCTTCTCTCCCGACAATCGACATGTCATCTCTGGGTCATCTGATAAGTTGGTGCATATTTGGGATGTATCCACCGGGGAGCAGTTGCAGATGCTGGAGGGCCATACTGAACAGGTCAACTCTGTCGCCTTCTCCGCTGATAGCCAGCACATTGTATCGGGCTCGTCTGATCAATCGGTGCGCATATGGGATGCATTCACCGGAGAAGAGCTGCAAGTTCTGGAAGGCCATACTGCCTCTGTTACCTCCGTTACTTTCTCCACCGATGGCCACCTTGTCGCCTCTGGATCATCTGACAAGTTTGTGCGCATATGGGACATATCTACTGGGGAGGAGCTGAAGAGGCTGGAGGGGCACACTCAGTATGTCACCTCCACCGCCTTCTCTCCTGATGGCCAGCGTGTGGTCTCAGGCTCATCCGACAAGTCGGTGCGTATATGGGACGTATACACCGGGGATGAGCTGCAGATACTAGAGGGCCACACTGCCTCCATCACCTCGGTCGCATTCTCAGAGGACAGCCGGCACGTAATTTCTGGATCGGACGACAAGTCGGTGCGCCTCTGGGATGCACTCACCGGGAAGCAGCTGCGGATGCTCAAGGGACATACTGACCAGGTCACCTCCATTGCCTTTTCCACTGGAAGCCCGTACATTGTCTCGGGCTCATCCGACAAGTCGGTGCGCATCTGGGACACCTCGACCAGGAAGGAAACTCATGGCATAGAATGGAAGACAAACCCGGATGGCTGGCTCTTATCGACAAGATCCAAACAGCCTCTTGTTTGGATCCCGACTCATTTACACCCAGGCCTTTGCGACAAAGATACTCTCCTCATCATGTCTCAAAATCCTTATACCACAATCGACTTTTCATCAGCCTGTTTGGGGACCAATTGGATGAAATGTTATACTGAACGCGGCCAGAGTCGTGAAGTATAGGTGCTGCATATACATGTGTGGAGAATGAGCCTTGGCTGTCCATTTGTTTCCTTCCTTTCTTCTCTTTTCACACTTGTTATACTATCGAATGCCCGAGAGGCAGTCGACGATGTGTATGATATGCTCAGGCTGGTCATGGCTAGGACTCGGATGCAACACAATGCACTGAGAATGTGTTGAACCCTGTACTTAGTTGGAGATATACTTTCGTTCTTGCTTCAACTCTCTCGGTTTTGAAAGCGGGTTTCGGGTTTGAGGTTTCGGATTTTGGGTTTCGGTGGTCGATTTCTGGTGGCTTATTTCAGTATGTGAAATGCTGTTCTTAAGTACTTCGCCTCGTGCTACGTACCCTCCTTACTCGCCTGTGCGAACAAATCTGCAACGATGTTTATGTAGAGAGATCTTCCGACTTGCGCAAGAGTTCGTCTGAGAACGGCGAGGAGAATACATACAAGGACGGTGAAGTGGGATCAGAATGAGAGACCGGCTCATAAGTAAGATCTTACTCCTCCTAGAAGACTCACGCATCCCATATCATTACTCAAGCCTCCTGCGCGCCGTCCGTCAGCACGGCACTCTACGGTTGTAGACCAACAGACACAATGAATAGGGAGATGACATGATTACAATCGTGAAAAATACACAAGGAAAATGCAAAGGTCAAAGAGAAGAGATGTCTGGGAAACGGCTCACAGGCATTCCCGCATAATTCCTCGGGAGCCGTTCGTCCCTAATAGGGTTGTGCTCAAAATAAGATGTTGCTGGAAAAAAGTCAGACGCGATCGTCGCAACTGTTAGACATCGTGGTATTGTTAGACGCCGTGGTAAACAGCCGGTAGAGTCGCCGTTCCCGTCAACAATCGCCCAGGTCTCCACCCCAGTGCATCATCTTCAGTATCAACATATTTCTGTTCGCCACTGCGGCTCGGATCCTGAAAAATAATGCCATGTTAGTGGGTATAGGCAGTGCTGTCCGAGGTTCTTGTGCTTCGTGACCATAGCAGTGGTACCTAGTGAGAGTTGAGAGAGGGATGATGCAGTCCTGTAGCGTTCTGTGGAATACACAATGCGATCAAAACCCAATACAGTGTTCAGGCCGCGACGACAAAAAAGAAGACCGAAAGAGACAAAAGGAACTGCCCGCACACTCACACACGGCGAAGGAACGGAACAGGTGAGTAGAACCCAATCCCGATATCGGCTCGTATCTCAGCTCGCCATCGTTCGTTGCATCACCCACGAGTAGAACATAAAGTTTCATACCGAGTTTGGCGCGGAATATTTCATGGACGTGAGGATGGGGAGTCGTGGGTGTTCGTGAAGGTTTCTTGATTGAGCAAGAGGGAAGAGGGGAGGGTCAGAGACTGGGATGTGACATGATCACCTTACACGCTTGTTATTGACCCCTATTCACACAGATATTACGTATCGGGTGAGTCGAGCTAGTGATGGCTAAGTCTATCGATATACTGTAGTATTTCGATCAATTCGGCGGTCACGCGTCACAGGCCCTCCAAAATAGGCGCATGGCATAAGTATGCCTAGGGAGGTCCGATCCAAAATCGCTGGATTTCGCCCTTTTTGTCCGGTCCGATTTGGGAGCGGAATGTACGCACTCGGATCGGGTGCCCCGTTTTGGAGGACATTTGGTACGCATTTCGTATCGGACATCGCCCAGCATAGAGCTCGAACATATGTGTTTTATTTCTCATTATGTGCACACCTCGTCGGTGAGTGTTTGGAGGGGATCTCTCACGAGTCATTTTATCTCTTTTGTGCGCACTATGGGCTATGGTAAGATCGGACCTCGCTGTGAGTTCACCACTTTTGTCTCGTTTGGGATCGGACCTGGGGTCCTTCGGAGGCCGAAAATGTACGCACTATGATCAAACATGAGACCAGTTTTTGGCCCAAAATTGTCCGCACTAGGATTGGACCTCGCCCAGCATATGCCATGCACCTTCCAAAATTGACGAAATGTCACACCTGTAACAGGTCACAATCGCATCTGTCGAAACCATCGAGCGAAATACAGTCCCAAATAGGCAATTTTCGTCGATTTTCGTCGATTTGACGAAACCATCGAGTGAAAGGAGGCTGTCACACGTCACACAGCGTGCCGAATTGATCGAAATACTACAGTACTGCATAAGATAGTGAGATGGAATGAGGGAAGATACTTAGTGCAGGACGAGGGCGAGGACCCGCCTCATGTCGTTTATGACATACTTCTTCGTCAAAGGACTCGGGCTCGAGCTGAGAGAATTAAAAGAGTAACACCGTACTATGACTTGACCAACGGATTCAAGAGCAGCGCCGTAAATCCACTGCGACATGTTGGAGAACCTTTACTTCTCTCGAAACTTTGAAGGATATTCACGTATCCAGGCCAAAACTTCGTTGAATGCCGGTCCAGTCTCATCTGCGAGCTGTCTTGGTGCGGAGACGAAAGCGGAGTCTGTGAGCTAAGGGGCAACTTGGGACTTGGTCAGCCAAGTCCGGACGCGAAGCGAGAGGAGCCGCCGGGTGGGCGGGCAACTCGCGACGCAATTCGCATCCGCAGGATGCGAAACAGCATGTATTAGTCTCCCACAGGCAGACCTGGGTGTTGAAGATAGGGCGTTCAACATGTCAAGGTCTGCTACGGAACACACCCCCGAGACCGTAACAATATCGGTGTCAACACCGCAAAATGAAATTCGGCAGGAGATGCCGGCTGTGGCGAGCTGTGGCGATCCAAGTCGCAGCGGCTAACTTACATACTAGAGGTTTTATGATACGGGCGCTTCGACGACCTGGGGACAGAGTTTTATGCACCAGATGATGTAGCCTCTTTATAAAGAGTCCTTGTAGTAAGCTATTGGCTCTTTGCAAAGAGTCGACTGCCAAAATATTAATGGCTCTTTATAAAGAGCATGGGCTGGGGGATATTCTGGCTGGGAAAATGACCGGAAAAATGGGCGGAAAATGGCTGGAAAATGGCTGGAAAAATGGGTGGATGGGTAGGGGGTGGTAGGGGGTTGGGTAGGGGGTAGAATGGGGTAGGAAAATGGGGGGTAATTGTGCAGCAGGGATAGGATAGATGTATACAGGGTTCAGGGAGGATGTATGGGGCTAGGTATGGGCTCTGGGGCTAGGGTAGATAGATACATGGATAGGGATAGGATGGTGGACAATAAAAATACGGAAAAATAGGGAAATAATAGCAGGGATGTTGGGATTGATATACTGGGTACTGTAGGGGTGTATTAGTAGGGGAAATGGGGTGACCTGGGGGTGTTTTGGTAACTTTGTGAGTTTTGTGATTTAGAGTGAATGAATTGCAGGGGTAGGTGTTGTTTTGATGGAATTAGCTG
>NW_006763142.1:1238317-1246621 GCF_000264905.1 Stereum hirsutum FP-91666 SS1 | reverse complement strand
TTTTACTCTTTTATCAGCTAATTCCATCAAAACAACACCTACCCCTGCAATTCATTCACTCTAAATCACAAAACTCACAAAGTTACCAAAACACCCCCAGGTCACCCCATTTCCCCTACTAATACACCCCTACAGTACCCAGTATATCAATCCCAACATCCCTGCTATTATTTCCCTATTTTTCCGTATTTTTATTGTCCACCATCCTATCCCTATCCATGTATCTATCTACCCTAGCCCCAGAGCCCATACCTAGCCCCATACATCCTCCCTGAACCCTGTATACATCTATCCTATCCCTGCTGCACAATTACCCCCCATTTTCCTACCCCATTCTACCCCCTACCCAACCCCCTACCACCCCCTACCCATCCACCCATTTTTCCAGCCATTTTCCAGCCATTTTCCGCCCATTTTTCCGGTCATTTTCCCAGCCAGAATATCCCCCAGCCCATGCTCTTTATAAAGAGCCATTAATATTTTGGCAGTCGACTCTTTGCAAAGAGCCAATAGCTTACTACAAGGACTCTTTGTAAAGGTGGTACATGGACGCCTGTTTTATGAGCCCAGAGATCGAGGTGGCTCCCGGTTCCATTCTCCCACGAGAGACTTCGCGCTGCCTCTGCGTCTTGTCCGCTCTTTATTCATTGCCATTTTTTCTCGTACAACTCTCGGGATGCTATTCAATCGCGCCTCCAAGGCCCAGCATAAAGTTGTTTGAAACGAAGATGTGCTGTAGCACCTTCAGCAGTATCCGAGAGCTCGAGGCGGAATACGCCGGCTGCTGCTGCCTTCGTCATATGCGGGGCCGGCGCTCGAGGTGGAGCATTCTCTGTCCAGACAGAAATGAGCTCTGGGGCCGTATCATAAAACCCCTAAGACTGATGAACTCAGGAACCAGCACGTCTTATGTAAAATTCTGGCTGCTTCCTTATCGTCCCGAATGTCACGCTTGTGTTTCCGAAAGTCTCCGATTTAGTGTCCGTACGCCACACTGCGATGAGCTTGAAGTCTCACGTTTCTCAACGGCGGATACACTCATGTAACTGAGGGAGAAGAATACAATATAATACATATAATTTACACTGATGCAGCCCGATCACAAATCTGCAGCCTCAGCCCGAGCCTTTGCCAGCATATCAGGTGGTAGGGTACGATGACTATGGTACCGACGATGAATCCACGCAGCTTGTCCCCCCATAAGGCCATGTAAGTACGAGTCCACAAAGCGTGCAGATCGGTTTGCAAACCTAACCAGAATTTTAACAATGAAATATGCAAGGAAACCACAGATTTGCTCACCTCCGAACCTTTTCAAGTGGCACCTTATCCAGGCAGTCCTGAATCTTAGCCTCGAGCTCGTTCTCAGTGCTAGTACGCGGTCCATTGCGGAAGATATACTTCGCGGCACCCCAATACTGCTCGATGAAGTTCAACTCACAGTGATATTTGGGGTAATAGTCACAGAGGTGACCGCGTTGCGTGATATACTCCTCCAGCGCAGACTTCTGGGCCACAAAATCAGGCTGGCAGAAGAGGAGCCATCGACAGCAGCAGTCAGTAAGTCCGGGCTCACATTTGAAACCCGGACACTCTGCACGAAGACCGCCTGCAGGCCAGAGACCCCTCTCCTTGATAATCTGCTCCATACCCTTGAACCAGCCAGGATACTCAGGGTATTCTCTTCGTAGTAGAATGGTTGCGGAGAGCCATCGGGCAAGAGTCCGGGACGCATGCGAGGGCCATCTTTATGGTGAGTCCAACTAGGATGAGGTCCTAAGGTATTATAAGTGTCAGCGTCCAGATATTGGGATGGACGGGGTTTAAAGCTCACCTTTCACCATGCGGAGAGCGGAAAGAGCATCGTCTGCTCGTTTAAGGTGGCTAGGCGCGTTGTCGAACAGCCAGAGACCTTGAGCGCAACCACCCGTTCGCTTTTCGAAGATGTCGATGGCGTGTTTGACCTGAGCGATAAGCTCATCGCAATTGAACCATCCGTCACGATGCTTTCCTGCTCTGAAGAGTCTTCGAGCTGCTCGTTCGGGGCTGAAACCGAAGGACAACATGGGACCTTTCAGCGATGAATGACATCAAATGAAGTCGATGATAGGGCCCCGGACTCCTTGGCCCTGTATTTTGCGATTCCGGACGGCTCCTGCTGGGTGCGGATATCGTCGGTATAGCGTGTGGCCGTTGATCCTGGTGTTCGCCGCTCATTGACGAGGTTTCCGGTCATGCGTAGCAGGTCTCAGCCCTTTGATTGGTTCAGTCGTAACCTTGGCAGCTTGCGCGTAGGTCCGGAGGGTCTTCTAGCGTCTTGGATGATCTTTTATTTCACTTACGGACTGTTTTTCTATCCGTCCGGACGCATTTCGTTCCGTTTATTTGCAATGTTTCAGACTATATGTACTCTTCCACACCACCATGCAATACAGGTTTCGGACCCCCTTTAGTTCACCCAACATATCTCAAAAACCCCCCTTTTGCCTCCCCGAAACTTCCGACGAGCTCAAGAGATCACTCGCCGTTCCGTCAGTGTCAGTAACAGTCGCCCTCGTATTTCGTACCGCAAGTCTCAGTCGTATCGTCGCGCTCGTCCGGAGCTCCCGTTCTCGTTCCGGAGTCGGATTCTGCCCACATAGAACCAAACTCGCACCCGTGTAAGTGGTTGGTGGTTCGCTTCCGCGCTTCTACCGGTCGCAAGCACATCATTTTGGAGCCCACCGCGAGGGGTTCTATTTCAAGATTCTGTCTTCAACCAACAATCCTACTACCCCACCATCATCACCAGTACCAGCGCCGAGTGCACCTCGTCGCACTAGACTACAGACGCAGCACCCAAGTGAAATCGAACCATTCAGCACTGCCGTAGACTCCGACGACGGAGAATTATTCTTTGTTCCCGTCCCAGAGGCACTATCCGCACACACCCAGCTAGAATATCAACCAGTTTCCCCAGAGACACGCGCTTGGCTAGGTCTTCCAGCAACCCCGCATACATCTCCGCAAGCAAGCCAGTCACCATTACCGGACCTCACCCCATCCACACAATCCGCAGGCTACACCAACACAACACCCCCAGTCACCAGTTCAGCAATGTCGACCACCATGCCCGCCCGTGGCGACCGGACAGCGCCGTCATTTGACAAGTCCAATCCGCGAGAGCTCCGCCGGTACTTCGCCGAGTTAGACAGACACTTCACGCGGGCCTCTGTTCAGGATGACACAGCAAAGAAGGAGCACTCCTGTCGTTACCTAGACGTCGATACCGCAGAGCTGTGGGAAACGCTCCCAGAGTACAAGGATCCCCTCAAGTCATTCGATGAGTTCAAGAAGAAGGTCCTGGAGTTATATCCAGGATCTGGGAAAGAGCGGACCTGGTCGGTAGCGGACCTGGACCTTTTAGTAGGCGAGCGTAGCCGGCTGGGTATTCAAACACTCGGAGACCTTGGTGATTTCTATCGCCAGTTCCTGGCTATCACCACCTATCTCCTGGACCAAAAGCTCCTGTCCGAAGTCGAACAGGTCCGAGCGTTCCGCAGAGCCTTCCAACAAAGCCTGGATGTGCAGGTTGCCGCACGGTTACAGCTTAAGCACCCGGATCATTACCCGTCCCACCCGTACCAGCTCAATGACATCCTTGAAGCTGCTCGTTGGGTCCTTCATGACACCCCTTCTACACTGTCCACCGGAATCTCGCCTGCAGCCCTCCCGTTGACCACAGCATCCTCAGTTCCCAGTTCGGGTATCAAGGCGGAAGACTTCCAGTCAATAATGACAGCAATGACACCAGGGCATGCCACGAGTACCAGGACCCGTGAGTACCTGCAACGGATACTCATAAGGCACACCATCGGGTACCTGTATCCGTGGATACAGATACTCGTTCCCACGGGTGGCTGCACGGATACAGGTAGTGCTTCAGGTCCCACAGGTACCCGTGGGAGAGTACCTGCCATATCGCGTCGGAATTTGCCGGAGGCCAGACGTGCATCCAGTGATGCTTTGCTGGCACATCTCTCCTCACTCTTCTCCGAGCACACACCACCATCGACAGAGTTGACACGTCGTGTTTCTGTCCATGGTGGTGATGCTTATTCTAGGCACTGGTTTCTATATCTATTGGTACTTTGTTGAAGAGATTTGGTGTGTTCATTGTTGGGAATGATGGTACTCAGGACCTGGTGAGTACCTCCCTCCCACTCTTATCGTAAATTTGCTCGTTCTCACCCAATTCCGCGTACATCTCCAATGTTGCGGGGTCAATCGATGCGGATTAATGTCCGTCATCACCTCCTGTACTTGGTTTGACGCGATTTGGCCCACCCGTTGTCGAGAACGATGACATTGACCTGGTGAGTACCCCCTGCTACCTTCTATCGTAAATTGCTTCGTTCTCACTCAATTCTGTGTGCATTTGTGATGTTGCAGGGTCGATTGACGCGTGTTGATGTTCCGCATCGCCCCCTGTACTTGGTTTTATGCAATTTGGCCCACTCGTCATTGGGAACAATGCTATTGATTTGGTGAGTACCTCTCCACCCCCTTCCCCAGCTTATATGTACCACAGTACCCACGGGTACCCCTCAGGTACCTACAAGATACCCGTAGACTCATTCTATCCATGAGTACCTGCCCATTGGCAAGTACCTGTATCCGTGGATATGGATACCCGTTCCCACGGATGCCACCCCGGATACAGGTGTGGCCTCTGAGGGAACAGGTACTTGTTCCCACGGATACAGGTACTCGCACGGATATAATCGTGGCATGCCCTGAATGACACAGATCTTGACAGCAGCGCTGTCAGCTCAAGGAAGCCAGGTACAGAACTCCGGAGGACCCCGACTCACCGATGGGGCACCCCAAAGACGTACGGGAGGAACACCAAATAATCTCTGTTCCTTCTGTTGGGTTCCGGGCGAACACTTCATTGCCACCTGCCCAAAGGTGGACGAATACCTGAAAGCGGGCAAGGTGATCCGACGAGTGGTGGATAACAAGATTGTTTTACCGAGTGGTGCATTTGTACCAGGACATATCCTTCCCGGCCGACCCTTGCGAGAACGTGTAGACGGATGGCATAGGCTGAACCCCGGACAGCTGGCCAGCGTAGGAACCGTGAGCCAAGCAATGTTCCAAATTGTTCCCCCCCGAATCTTGTCACGGATGGATTCACTCGCCAGCCCCGCCCCAGTTCTCACACAAAGTGTTGCGACCAACAGGGACCCCCCTCTCAGCAGGGAGGGGCGCATCCAGAGTCTTGAGCGGGAGTTGTTTGCGCTTAGGTCGGGTAGAAAATACCAGCCTGTCATCCCACCGGCTAGCCGACTCCCCAGAGGATCCGAGCCAGACCCGGACTATATGCCTGCACCGCCAGAAGATGATGTGCAGCCCGACCCTAGCATTGACGCGGTACCCAGCGTATCCGGAGATGTACCCGAAAATAAGAACGATCCACAGGAAGTTGCAGGACAGCGCAACCAGCCACTGCAAGCTACGCTTCCGGAACCGATACACCCATTTGCGAACGTACAGGATGCAACCCTAGCAAAGGCCCCCACCCTTGTTCGAGTACAGGACCAAGCTGCAGCTATGTCCGGCGTGGCTAAGAAACCAGCCCCCAATTATCAGACGGTGTCTCCGGTATATAGCGAGAAGGATGCCCAAGCGGTCTTTGACCGTGCGATGGCACAGAACATCACCGTATCGCAGAAGGAGCTGTTATCACTAGCCCCAGAGCTCCGGAACTTGGTCCGGGAGGTTTGCTCCGCACGCAGACAGGCTGTAAAAGATTCCGGAACAATGGCGGCGAACCTACAGGTCACCGCAGAGCTCCCCTTCGCCATTGATGACATTGAACCCCCTGCCAAGCGGAAAGAGCCCATAGCGCAGGTAGAAACGAATCAAGCCACTCCGGAGACGGTTCTGGGTTTACACCAAGCGACCCAACCCGTACCGCACCAGCCCGGAACTCCTCTACCAGGGTCCCTCGTAATTCCGGATGTCTATGAGACATACCTAAAGTCGCTACCACCGGGCGCGACACTCGATACCTTGGTAGTCTCTCAGGAGTCGGCCGCTCTCCGGGCCATCAATCCCTTGGTGGACCATCAGTTACATGTGGAATGCATTCTGGACCCGGGGTCACAGATCATTGCCATGTCCGAT
This sequence comes from Stereum hirsutum FP-91666 SS1, assembly GCF_000264905.1. Lineage (NCBI taxonomy): Eukaryota > Fungi > Basidiomycota > Agaricomycetes > Russulales > Stereaceae > Stereum > Stereum hirsutum. Next base: position 1,240,450 of record NW_006763142.1, on the reverse strand, counting down.
GCGGTGTGCAACGAGTTGGCCTTGATATATGATCCATCCTTCCGCCTCAATATGCAGTCAGCAAACGGCGAGTTAAACCTCTCCTTGGGGCTGGCCCGGAATGTCCCATTCCTCATTGGCGACCTTACCCTATATCTTCAAGTCCACGTTTTACGCAAACCAGCCTATGATATCCTACTCGGTAGGCCCTTCGACGTATTAACGGAAAGTATCGTCAAGAATTTCCGGGACGAGACACAGTCGATAACTATCCATGATCCTAACACCGGGAAGGTGGCAGTGGTTCCGACGGTTCCTCGAGGACATGCACGGTTTGTGCATAGGCCAGTGGTGGCAAACACAAACCCTCCACCGGAGGCAATGCTCGCGGGTTTTCGCACTTCGAGGAATTGATCAACGATCAAGGAGAAGTGGCGCTAATCATTTCAGTCGACCCTAACGCGCCGAGATCCATTCATTTTTTTTATTTTTATTTTTTTTAATCCGATTTATTGTCCATCAGCGAAGAGGCCGCTATGTAAGACAGAAACGCACGTGAACTACAAACAGACAGAGAAAACAAGCGTAAGGGAGACAGACAGGAACCTAAATAGGCACAGAAACAGAATAGAAGGTCACGGGAGAGGGAGAGGAGGAAAATACACAGGACTAGGCAGTGGGGTATAAAGGGAATAAGACACGATGTAAAAATGGACACGAGACGGCGAGAACGGGCACGAGAATCGACACAGAGACCATATGAGAACGGACTAAGAAACCGGTGGAGACGAAAGAGAGCGAGAAACTTCGGATAACACGGGCAGAAAACGAACAAGTCAACACAGACAGAGACCGTGGTAAGGTGAGGAACGTCAACAGAACGGGAGCGAGAAGGCACGGTGCAGTCACAACAAGACGGAGGTAACGGAGACGGGAGGGCGGAGCGGAGGGCAAGCACTACAACATTCCTACATCCTTCCACCCGAACGCGGAGAGGCGGAGTTGGATCGAACACCCGAAGATGCGGAGTCGGATCGAACGCTCGAGCCGGGGAACTAGCGTCCAGTCATGAAAGTGGGTAAAAAGTGTTTAGCATGTCAAGGGCAACGGGCATGAGAGGATCGAAACAAGTGGAAAGAAAACAAGACAAAAGGGAACAGAGATAGAGACAGAGGAAAAGGGGCTTTAACCTGGATCAAATTCGCGGCGAATGAAGCGGCCAGTTGCGTGCACGAAAGCCAGAAGTGGTATGACGCTGGCCTGCCGATCCAAAAGGACATCGAGACCCAGTCGACGAGTGCAGCAAGCGCGTTGGAGGATGTATCGTTCATGTCGGTACTTCGGACACTCGAGAAGGAAGTGACCGACAGTTTCTTCAGCCGCACCACATGCCGGACAGCGGGAGGAATTGACCAGTGCAAATCGATGGAGGTATTGGTTAAGGGGAACATGCCCGCACCGGAGTTGAAAGAGGATGCTGGACCCGGCACGACGTAAGGACGGGGTGTCGACGAGTTTAAGAAAGGCTTTGGACGGGAGAGAGGGACCGATGCGCCGAAACTGCTGAGAGCGTGTGGAGAGGGCCCATTCACTAGCCCAGCTATTAGTGATCTTGGACGTGAAGGACTGGACGAGCGCGGAGGAGTTGTAGGGAAGAGGGGACCGAAGTATGGCGGGGAGGTCGGCCAAGGCACTGGAGAGGCCACGAGCGGCGGACTTAGCTCCCCCGTCTGCAAGCTCATTGCCCACGACACCTTCGTGACCCGCGACCCATCGAAGCTCCAGCCGGTAGCCTAATGGGCCACGCTCGCGCTTGAGAGCCTTCGTAAGGCGCACGAACTCGTCGACTAAATGTTGACCGGAGTGAGCAGCGGCAGTCGAGGGCGACTTCAGAGCGCTTTGATTGTCGATGTTAATGGAAGAGTGCACGCAGGCATCGGCTTCTGTCTGGATGAGGTGAATGCCGAGTACGAGTCCGACCAGTTCAGCCTCATACACAGTGTGGTGAGAAATCTTCCCCAGATGGAAGTGGAGCATCCGGGGGGCCTGTCCCAGCCGAAGGAGAACCGCCGAAGCACCAACCTTGCCTTCAATTGCGGAGCCGTCCGAGTAGATGCGAATCACGTTCGTCTGAGTGGCGTCAGATGCGACAGC
>NW_006763142.1:1230617-1232808 GCF_000264905.1 Stereum hirsutum FP-91666 SS1 | reverse complement strand
CTCCATCAGGAACTTGTTGTTTTGGTGTTGGATTCGGGCTACTTGGTTTTTAATGTTTTTGTTATTTTTATAGGAAGGTTTTTGTCTAGTATTTTTATCAAAAGGGGAAGATGATGTAAAAGTGGGAGTTGAATCCCGAATAGTGTACATAAAAGGAGGGGTTACGCCCTCATTGTTCAAAGCACAATCCGAGTCAAGAACATCAAAGGAATTGGAACTAACTAAGGCAGGGGCATTACCCGAACTGCCTGTGAGACATTGTCCTTGAGAATTGAAAGAAATAGAAACAGAATCAAAAATAGAAAAGGGGGTCTTCAGTCCGTCTTTACGCTCCGACCTGTTTACAGCTATGTACAGGTCATCCTCTAAAAAGCCGCCTTAATCGCCTCATGCTCTTTCATCAGAGCCGACATCTTCTCCTCCAACGCTTTCAACTTCTCCGCATTGTCCGTGTTACCAACCGTTACAGTACCCTGTGACTGTCCTGACCCTGACGCACCCGTATCGGCACTAACCTGCTGCGTAGCCGGGAAACCCATGAACTTGCGCATGCAAGCCGTGCTCCTGTGACCAACCTTCTTGCAGTGGTAGCAAACGTCGCGCTCATGGTTACCATTCTTAGCAACGTGCTCCGAAGATCCACACTTGTTGCACTTGTTCACCATGGCCCGCTTGAAGTCGTCGTAGGTTTTGCCGTTAGAACCAGTGTTTTTAGCCGGGGCCTGTACCTTGGTCACCCGAGTAGCGTCGATGTCCATCGCGTCTGGAGCCGGGATCGAGGAAACGGTAGAGTGCCTACTCTTGCCGGACTTTTCCTGATCACGTTCGCGGATACGTTCACCAGCCGTTTGTGCCGCACGGTAGACGTCGTCCAAGCTCTCCTTGTTGTACGTCAGATTGATCATTACGTCCTTGACACGTTCAGAGAGACCATCACGGAATTCTCGGGCAAGGACAGTATCGGGCCAACCAGTACGAGGGGCATGTTCATCGAACTTGGCTTTGTACTGTTCCACTGAGCCTCTGCCTTGGGACAATCCTTCCAGCGCCTGCTGAGCCGTGGTCTTAACGTCAACCGGTTCGAACCGTTTACGGAAAGCAGTCTCGAATTCAGGCCAATCCTTGAATGCCAGCTGTCCTAGACCAAGCTTCTCCAGATAAGGGAGTGCCCATGACTGTGCCTTGTCCGTGAGGAAATTCAGAGCTGATCCAATCCACTTCTGATCGTTCCGTGTCCAGCTGCCATCCGGGTTCGCTATGTTCATTGCAGTTCCCTGGTTCTGTGCCCAATTTACGAAAGTTGCCAGGAAGAACCGAGATGATGAAAGGTCACCGCTGCCGTTGAACATCGAAGGTTTCGCTACGACACCCTTGCCTGTGCTTGTACCTGCTGCTACTGCCGCCGGGGTTCTACTGATCGTTGCCGACAGTGCCGAGACTTGTGCCCTTAAGGCGTCCGTGTGTACTCCAAGGTCGTGAATGCCAGCCGTGTTTGTGCTCTGAACAGCAACCGTGTTTTTCAGGACGTCCAAAATGTTATCGATCTTAGCTTGCTGTGCCGTGATCGCCGTGTTTACTGCGTCGAGACCCCTGGTGATGGTGTCTAACATAGACGACATCTCTTGTGTCGTGAACGCTGACATTGTTGGTGGGGTGGGAGCTCTAGTCCCGGGGAATGGTGTATTTGTCTGTGATTGTGCAGGGGTACGGTGTGATTCTACAGGTATCGAATCGCTACTGGTTGTCTCTGAACCGGACTCTGATCCCTCTTCTTCGCTACTATAAAGCTCTAATCCTTCCAGTCTCCTAATTCGGCCTAGAGTTTCACTCTTACAGTCGGCCTAGACTTGTAATGCTTTTCTCTATCTATTTCACTAGCAGTTACAACCTTTTGAGCTGCGCTAGTCCTATAGATTCGATATTACACTCCAAATCTAAACGCAGTCGTTCGAGCTATTCCTCTGTATTGGGAATAGGGGAATCCAAGCTCAGCCTTCTCGGCCTATTGCAAGGACTGTACAGTATAGGACAACGTAGATGATGCTACGCTGAACGTTATAGTATGGATTAAAACACTAGAGGCCCAAAAAGGCGTAGTGAGTGGATGTTGTGATGATGGGTGTGTGTGTGTGTGTGGGGAGAGTGTCAACACGAGTAACTCGCGATAACGGAGGGAATGGGGCAGTTATGT
>NW_006763142.1:1220662-1229933 GCF_000264905.1 Stereum hirsutum FP-91666 SS1 | reverse complement strand
TCCGAGTCTACTCCGATCATGTTGCGAGCAGACGTATGTAATGGTGTCCATAATGTGTCCATGTCTACTTCAAACCTTTGCAAGCAGACGTACGTAAGGGGGTAGCCGGGATTAGCGGCGTGCAATGAGGGGTGTACAAGGACCATAGTCCAGGGGGTCCTAGCCCAGCGAGTGTTGAGTGGATACAAGGACGTACCAGTCCAGGGAACACCGAGTCTCAAGGCTCGGTGAGGAGCAAGGAGATCGAGTTAGGGAACTATTCTACGATACAGGTAGTTCTTATATACATCCTGGGCTGACCCTTGAGGGCACGTCCTCACTGTACACTAACGAGTGAACACTACAGGAATCCTTCATGGATATCCAGTGGGTCCAGCAATGGGCACAATGGGTACAAACCGCTGAGTCAACATGCACAAGACTATTCTAGAACGTTCCAGACCTGATCACATGTCCCTACATCACGACCACAAGGTCACATGCCATCACGTGCCTACCACATGACTGGTCACGTGCCTATCCCTCTATCCATCCCACATCTCCATCGTTGAAGTGGCACCTGGGGCCACAATGCCTGCAAGGCGCGTACACTCCTTAGAAACGCCGAGAAATAAAGAGTTAGGTTTAGCCCAAAGGCCGTTTCACCGGGCGGGTCATCATGGATGCCAAGGTGTGGTGAGTCTCTTCGAAGGTTTTTCCCGTTGCGATGAAGATGGTGTCGTCCGCATATCTGGAGGCGAGCTCATTCGGGCCCTCGGGGATGTCCAGAACATCAGCGTTGTAATAGATATAGATGAGGAAAGAGAATGGGCACCCCTGACCAATCCCATGATCGATGACGAAGGGATCCGAGGTAAAGTTGTCAAAGCGCAGCCGAGTACGACGATTTGCCAGCATTCGACCGACGAAGTCGACAATAGGTAGCGGGACCCGGCGTTTACGCATGTTGTGGAGGACGCGGTCGTGAACGGCATTGAGGAAAGCACCCTCGATGTCGAGAAAGAGAACGGAAACGACCTTGTCCTGACGCCAAGAGTGTCTGATGTGATGTACAAGGTAGTGCATGGCATCCGTCGTGGTACGCCCTGGTCGTCCGCCAAAGTGTGTAGCTGGGAGGAGCTGATGGCGCTCAGTCAGATAGGAGAGCTGGCCTGCAACTAGAGCAGAGAGGAGTTTGGCCAGTGTGCAGAGCAGAGCAATCGGACGAAAGGACTTGGCAAGATCGTAGGCCGCCCGACCAAATTTCCGAAGAACGATAGTGAGAAACTCCTTCCAAGGCCCGTAATAGGTCCGGAGCGTGAAGATGGCACGGAAAATGAAGAAGATACGATCGATGATAACATCAATGCACTTCATAAGGACAACGTTAGGTATACCGTCCGGACCCGGTGCCTTGTAGGGACTGAGCTTTGAAACCTGGGCCCGTATCTGCGCCCGTGAGAAGTTGTGATAGGTACCAGGGATGGGATCGTCGTATATGAAGTCAGTCGGCACGGAAGACTCTGCTGGGCGTGGAGGAAAGAACGATTTCGCCAGGACCTCAGCCTTCTGAGCTTCGGAAGAAGCGATGATGGTGCTGCCGTCCACCTGCGAGATTTTAAGGGGAGGAATCTTGGTCTTCCCAGCGTCGCCTGAAGGGGTGGATATAAACCGGCTTGCCGTCCAGAGATCAGGGCCGGTGATATTCTCCAGCCAATCCTTCCAGTGATGCCGCTTGGTGGATTCTAGCACAAACTTGTACTGCCGCTTTGCCTCGCCCGCTACTGCATGAGACCCATGTCCCGGAAGATCTCGGAACTTGTAGGCCTGTCGAGCCGTGCGTGTCATGTCCCTTCGCAGATCTGCTAGTTCACGAGTCCACCAGCGTTTCGAATGAGGAGAAGGACGAGACAATGGAACATGAGAAGCAATAGTAGCCTGAATGCATGAAGTGAGGGTAGAGACTGCTCGGATGAACTCCTCCTCAGAGGTCAGATACGAAACAATAGGTAGCGGAGATGAGGCTAAACGATCTTCTAAGTTTGCCCGGAAAGCTGCCCAATCAACAAGACGAAAATTTGGAGTGGGGATCTGTTCCACATGCGCAAGGGAAAGGTCCAAGATGCTGACAATGGGTACATGATCGGTGGTAGGCCCCTGCAGCTCTGGCTTTGTGTCACAATGAATAAAAAGATCGAGAGTATGAGGGGTGCAGAAGACATTATCCAGCCGAGACCAGAGCTTAGAGACGAAATGGCGGTGTGTAGGGATCCCGGCAGGAAGCGCCATGCGCAAATCAAGGTCAGATAAAAGAGTCATGAAATGTTCAGAGGCCTCCTGGGCGCTCGGAGTGAATAAACGAACATCCTCCGGGTTATCCCAAGCAGGATCGTGACGGTTGAAATCGCCGAGCCATATGATGTGCGAATTTGGAGAAGGAAATAGAAGAGCATGATTCAGACGGAAGAACTCGCGAAGAGCTACCTCGGTGACAGAGCTGGCCCCGTCGTTGTAGATGTTGAAAATAGTCACTGAGTCAAAATTTGGTCGGCCATGTCGACCTGGCCGCAAGCTCGGGACTCGAAATTGGATAACGGTGACATCCGGGGAAGGAAAAGAGAGTTGTTCCCAGGGACATGTAGCGGCAATGTTAGAGCGAACAAATGTGATAGAACGAGAGATTTGATCAGAAGTCAGATGAGTAGACGGGTACACGACATGCCAGTCTCGAGAGGCACGAGTGTTGTTGAGATAGTCAAGATAAGGTTCCTGGAGTGCAAGGACATCGTAGTCTGCCCATGAGCGGTCGTTGAACAAGCCAAACTGCATAATGTTGGAAGCATTCACGTTTTGTTGCCATAAACGCAGCTTCGAAAAGGTGGTGCCCTTGTGCCCATTCATCGGGAACCCAACGGAGTCGCGTTAGAGGACGTGACAGGGCCGAGACGCCCATGGCCCTCCGGATCATGATATTCATTAGGTGTGGGCTGAAGCGGACGGGCAGGACGGCAATCCAAATGAGGAGGAGCAGGACGCTGCCACTCTGACAGGGTAGTCTGATGCTGACGGTTAGGCTGAGGACGTGTATCACGTTGAGCCGTCTTTTCGACTGCAAAGGCCTTTGGGAAGCGTTCCTGAAGCGGAATTCGAGGCGGGGCCGCACAGTGCGTGACAGGGTCGCCTGTAACATAGAACGGCATAGCGTTGTCTGGGTTGCGCATATCATAATCATCACACAACTGGAGGAAGGTCGGACAATGCCTGTCGGAACTGGCATGAGAATCTGAGTTGCAAGAAACACAATGAACGGTCTTGTAATCAGTACATTTGAATGAGCGATGGGCACCTCCACAAGACCCGCAAACATCAACACTGGACTTGCACGATGCAACCATGTGCCCATAATGATGGCAACGGGAGCACTTCACCGGTTCTTTCTTGAACTTCTCCACTTCTACCAAACAATCCAATATAACAACATTCCCGGAGATAAGAGAGTTCGCGGCCTCAGCCGTCGTGGTATAGAGAACACAGTGCGCCCTGGACTGAGTAGGGTGGCGACGATCAACAGCCTTGATCCAGCGGCCACCGATTATAGTACCTGAGTCCAGTCCGGAGTGTACCTCCAAGGCCCGTAAAGAAGCTGCATCATCAAAATCAAAGGCTACGGGCGTGAAGCGGACAAGGACAGGGAAAACCCTATCTCTGGCAGATGCGGTAGATGTGAAACAGGAAGCAAATTGGGTGCAGATCTCTCCAGAGCGAAGCCAGTCAGCGGCCTCCTTAGTATCGAGGAGAAACACAGCTCCAGTCCTGCGCACCCGGTGGGCGGCAAGCACGGTAACAGCGATGGTTGGGTTCAGAGAAACGACAGAAGCCTTTGCCTTAGCAAGTAGCTCAGAGATAGAACTCGTCAGGATAGGATCATTGTCCTTCACAGCTCCGAAATCAATAGCGACCTGACGGGCTTGTAGTACCGCATGCCGGACAACTTTCGGATCCAACCCACTAGCAGAACCATAGCCAGAAGCGGAGGAGTTCACCAGAGCATCCCGATAAGAAGGGACCGAACCAGGCACCCGAGCAAAGTCTGGGGGCCCAGCAGAAATACTCTTAGAAGCCGAAGACAATTCAGCAGATGTAGCCTTCAGTCCAGAAGCGACTACTTTCAGCTGATCCATGCACTGGAGAGACTCGTGAACAGCAGTGAGATCGTCCTCTACCGTGGAGGACAAGGTGCGGACGACAGATTCGAGTGGAGCGACAGCAGCGGAGACAGCGGGCCCAATCTGATCGAGGACGGGGCGGAGGCCCTCAGCGACACCACGGGTGACACTTTCAACAAGGGCGTCGCGCTGAAAGTCGTGGTCGAGAGATCCCAGGAGCGTGGCGACATGGCCAATGGCGGCGGCGGCGGGAGCGGGGAGGGCGCGATTGCTGACCTTGGTGTCACGAATGCGAAGGAGAACTGTGCGAAGGTTGGCAATCGTGGCTGGATTCTCGGGAAGACCGAACTGCTTGAGCGCGGCTTTCGCATCGGCGACCTCGTCAGGACCGATGGCAGAGGATTGAGACTGAGACAGGGCAGGGGAGGTATCGCGTTGGAGGATTTCAGTGAGGGTGGGCTGGCGGGACCCGGCGGGCGGGGTGAGACCCCGGTTTCCAGTGGCGGAAGCCGACTTGTCGATGGGCTTAGGCTTCGACATTGGGAACTAAGCTTCAAAGAGGGACAGGAAATGCAAGAGAGTGACTATGCGAAGGGCTATGGAGAATATCGAGACATATTAAGAGGACGAAAAGTGCAGCGGGTAACGAGAGAGATTCAAGGAGTCGGGGTCCTGGGCGGTGCCGGGGTGTCGGTGGTGGTGGTAGGCGGAAGAGAAGATGTATGAGAGATCCATTCATATCGACTCATATACCCCACTTGGACAATCACCTAACGGTTCCGAAATTCAGTTTGCTTATTTATCAGCCTGTCAAGATAAAAACATAAAATCCCAGTTCCAAGCCTGTTCCATTTTGACTGTGACCCAAATACACGACACATCCGGGTCCAGGGTATCGTTTTCCTCTCATTGCACTCCCACTCCGCAGATCAAAACCCATAAAATCACAAAAACCGATAACCATCCTATACCCGTCCACCCCATCAGTCAGTGCTATGCACAGGTGGTCCCGCCCTGTCAGTTTCACCCTCAGTATCACAACCGTCCAGGTCCCGGAGACATCGTTCGGCCGCAAGACAAGGAGATAGTACAAATCTTTGCGAAGAAGAAGTACAAGCCTGTGGCACAAAAGGTTCGACCAGTCCTGGCGGACCTTCCGGATACCTTCCGCATTGAACGAAACATACGGGGGGATCCACTAGCGACATTACCGGTCATCTCACCGATCATACCCGCATTCGAGCCCACTGGGAGATACACTGAGGAACGCCGGCAGATTATTGATGCAGTACATTCCGGTGATTTTCTTTGGCCAGACGAGCGCGCTCTCATGCACCATTTCATGTGTCTACATCAAGACGGCTTTGCTTGGAGTGACACAGAATGAGGACACTTTCGAGAGGACTTCTTTCCGCCCGTCCGGATGCCCGTCATAGCACACAAACCATGGAATCTCCGAAACATTCCAATACCACCAGGTATATATGACAAGGTTTGCGATATCATCAAGACCAAACTGGCCGCCGGTGTCTATGAGCCATCCAACTCCTCATATCGTTCCCGCTGGTTCTGCGTAGTCAAGAAGGACGGATCAAGTTTGCGGATTGTTCACAGACTGGAACCATTGAATGCGGTGACTATACAACATTCTGGTGTACCCCCGCATACAGATGCATTGGCGGAGCATTTTGCAGCGCGTGCATGTGGGGGTATGCTGGACCTATTTGTTGGATACGATGAGCGGGCACTGGACGAATTCTCACGAGACCTGACAACCTTTCAAACCCCGTTCGGCGCGCTACGCTTGGTTACCCTACCGATGGGTTGGACGAACTCTGTGCCAATCTTCCACGATGATGTCACATATATCCTACAACCTGAAATCCCAGCGACCACTATACCTTATATCGATGATGTTCCCGTGCGTGGTCCGGCCTCGACGTATCAGAATGCGGATGGCACCTATGAGACACATCCGGAGAACCCAGGAATTCGCCGCTTTGTGTGGGAGCATTTCCAAGGACTCAACCGGGTAGTGCAAAGAATGAAGTACTCGGGCGGGACATTTTCAGGTTACAAGGCCGTACTTTGCACTCCGGAGATTACAGTGGTGGGACATCGCTGTACAGCAGAGGGCCGACTACCCGAAGAAGACCGTGTGGCCAAGGTATCATCATGGGGGCCATGCAAAGACCTCTCTGAAGTCCGCGCTTTCCTCGGGAGTGTAGGAGTGTGCCGGAACTTCATCCGAAACTTTGCACACCGGGCACATGCACTCACGATGTTGACCAGGAAGGAGCAGCCCTTTGTGTTCGGACCAGATCAGTTGGCAGCCATGGAAGACCTCAAGGAGGTGCTGAAGAATTCCCCGTCTCTTCGGCCCATCAATTACGGCTCAGTGGCAGCAGTTATCCTCGCAGTGGACACGTCTTACCTGGCCGTCGGATTTCACCTCTGTCAGTGCGACCTTGACAACCCCCGGACCCGCTACTATGCGAGGTTTGGATCCATCACGCTCAATGATAGGGAGGCCCGGTTCTCACAGCCCAAGCTGGAGCTTTATGGCCTGTATCGTGCGCTGCGGTCCCAGAAGATGTACTTAATCGGGGTCCGGAACTTGACGGTGGAGGTCGATGCCCGCTATATCAAGGGAATGCTCGCCAACCCAGATATCTCCCCAAGTGCCAGTGTCAATCGATGGATCATATCGATTCTGACATTCCATTTTACTCTGATTCATGTCCCCGGAACCCTTCACACCCCAGATGGACTATCACGACGACCGCCGCAGCCTGGCGACCTTCCGGAGCCTGACGATACGTTCGAGGATTGGATTGACCAACTCTATGGATTCATGCACTTCATCAACGAGACAAGCGCAAGGCCCTCCCTATCCCGGAAACTGTCCATCTTCGCGCAGACAGAGCTAGGGTCAGCCAATCCAGTGATGGGTGAACAGACACAGTCGCTGGAGCTGCCAACGTCAGAGGCAGCCCGGGCAGCGGATGCAAGACTGGTGCTAGTGCGCCAATGGCACGACACCCTGAAATGTCCAGCCAATATGTCAGAGCGCGACTATGCTGCCTTCCTACAGTACTGCATTGAATTCTTTGTCCGCGACGACCGGTTATGGCGCAAAGATCCACAAGGACGACACAAGCTGGTCACCCCTCCGGACCACCGTCTCGCAGTGCTGCGTGCAGGCCATGATGATGTTGGGCACAAGGGCTTTTATGCAACCAGGGCACTACTATCCGAACGGTGCTGGTGGCCGCACATGCGACAAGACATTGCGTGGTTTGTCAAGACCTGCCACATTTGCCAGGTCCGACAGATGCGTCAAATCCTGATACCACCGACAGTTGCGCTCCCGGCACCCCTCTTTGCGAAGATGCATGTGGATACCATGTTTTTACCTGCGTCAGGGGGTTTCAAGGCGCTCGTGCATGGACGCTGTTCCCTTAGTCATTATCCGGAGTACCTTGCGCTGCGCAGAGAAACTGGAGAAGTGATTTCCCGTTGGATTTTCGAGTCGATTATCTGCCGGTGGGGCACACTCTGCGAAATAGTCACCGACAATGGCACTCCATTTCTCAAGGCGATGCCTATACTGGAGAAGAAGTATCACATCAAGCACATCCGGATTTTGGGTTACAACTCACGGGCCAATGGGATTGTGGAGCGACCACACCTCGACGTCCGACAAGCATTATTCAAGGCCGTGGACGGAGATGAGAGCAAATGGAGCCGAGCGCTGGCCCACGTCTTCTGGGCAGACCGTATCACTGTCCGGAGACGAATGGGTTGTTCTCCCTATTGTGCTGTCACCGGAACGGAGCCAATCCTTCCCCTTGACATCACCGAAGCTTCATACCTGTTGCCCCCGCCGCCTGGGGTTCTCTCGACTACGGAGCTGATTGTCTTCCGTGCTATAGCATTACAGAAACGTCGCGCACATCTTACAGCACTACGGTCGAGGGTATACTCAGCCCGGGTGGAGGCAGCCCTATGCTTTGAGCGAGAACATGCTCATACCATACGCGACTTTGACTTTCAACCAGGCTCTTTGGTTCTCATGCGTAATACTGCGATTGAGAAGTCATTAAGCCGGAAGATGCGTCCACGCTACACTGGGCCCCGAGTCGTCTTGGCACGTAACCGGGGAGGAGCGTACATTGTTGCCGAACTCGATGGTGCTGTCCTTCATCGCCCGATGGCATCAGGAAATCTGGTATCTGCTATATAGCTGGTGTGTTTTCCCACCCCTGGTTTGATAGCAGAACCCACGCTCTGAGAGCTCTGAGAGCACTCATATCAGTATGAGTAAACACTCTATATCATTAACTTGTATGACTATCTATACAGATACTACCATGTCCATGTATCTGTATTACCCTGTTCCACCTCAATAGAGATCTCTTACATGAGAGTGCCACCAGTCACAAGTGTCACAATGTCACAATTTTTGCTGGCCAGCCAGCAATTTGGGCCACACTTCTGCTCACATGTCCAAGCATCACTTCCTGACAAAATTAGGTATTGAGATTGATAGTATGGAAGACATGATGATATATAAGCTATCAACAAGGATAAATACAACAATAATAGGGAGACAGAGTCTGAGTGGCACTGATGTGGCACAAGGATATAGAACACAAATTGAAGAGGTAATGTGACATTTTGATGGTTTGAGTGATACATCCTCTCTACCCATACACTCTCTGGGGTTGATTTGTAAAGACAAAGAGGAGAACAAGTCGAAATTTGAAGCAGAGAAAATATAATGAAGGCAGGGTAGGGTAGAGGATAAGAAGAGAACAGGATTCTGTAGGAACTGTGGTGAATAATACATACCTGAGTGGAGAATACTCAACTTTAGATGTGGGAAGAGCCATGTATGGAGGGAACAAGAGAAAGATGGTCAAGTTGGAGAGAGGGAAAGGAAGCAAGAGGGGGCTAGGGATCAGGGAAGGAGAGTCCACTGAGAGAGCCACAAAGCAGTCAGAGATAATCTAAGGCCAGAGCCATTCACTACTCACCTCAAGAAGCATACTCTATTCTATCCCATGCCTTCACACATCTCCAGAAAGAGACAAAAAAGACGAAATATCCTGAGAGAGAACAGT
>NW_006763142.1:1214964-1219239 GCF_000264905.1 Stereum hirsutum FP-91666 SS1 | reverse complement strand
TGAGACTGTATGTTTTTGTTCTATTCTACTTATGCACAGTCTATCTTACTAACATTCTTTGTATGCTTCTTCTAGAGTCTGTATCAGATCCTAGTGAGCAGGTATGTGCCTTTATTTTCTTTTGCCTTCAGCACCTATGTCTCACTTCTTTGTTTGTCTCACTTCTTTGTTTTTCTATGTATGTAGAGATCTCTGGCCTCTTGGTAGATCATTGGTAAGTTTATTCTTCATACTATCTACTCAGGGATTGGATCTGATTCTATGTTTCTTCCAACAGGACTTATGCAGGTTAGTAATTCACAGGGATTTTTTTCATGTAATTTATTGTAGCACAGTGTTGTCATGTATCTGTACCCTACTGTAGTGAATATATAGTCTTTCTTTGTCTTCCTGATGAGTGTGATGATCCTATAGAAGAAATCCTAATCCAAAACAATATTAGTTGGGTGGAAAATGACTATAGAAGCTCTGAGAGCTCTGAGAGCACTGAGAGCTCTAAGAGATATTGCCACTATACATAGGAACAAGAGATCCATAAGTTGCTAACATTGATATGGTAGCTCTCAATGCTCTTCAACAATATTTGTTCTATAGTATCCCTATGAGAAATTTCCTGGTTTGCTGATGGGCTGCATTCCGGCTCATTCCATATTTTGCACGACAATTGATTCTACTGCCGGCTTTGGGTGACTTCGTCGATGTTCCAACAGAACAGTTACAGAAGTTGCAGGATTCGGTCGATACCGACCCGGAGGATGAAGACTGGGTTCCGGACGACGAGATTACGCGTTGACACAAGTATGGGGGACGACCGGGGATGTGACCCACAATTTTTTTTTTTCTTTCCCCTCTTTCTTTTCCTTTTTGTTCACGCTCAGTAGGCTCTATTTTGGTTTCCCGTTCCCGTCGCAGTTATGTTCTTGTTCTCCGTTTCGTTCTTCTTCACACCCTTTTATTTTTGGACCAATTCTGCTCACACAAGAGCCTTGGTTTTCTGAGCATCCCAGTTTTATTCCGATCTATGCACTTTCAACATCAGTGCCTCCATCCACCTTGATCCCTACATGCTACAGTTCACCTCTACATTGCTATCAAGTTCAGGTGCCCTTGTCCCGCCGGGTTATTGCCTTCCTCCATCCCCTCATCATCGTCCATATCGACCCGGAAGTCCATCCCCGTGGCCCCGACTCGTGGGCTATAGACCTCTCTATCGCGTGTCCCGTACCGGAACTCCGCCTCACTAATAACCTCCACGTCACGATCATCTACGATTTCACCTGCCCATTGCTGCTCCTCCTCCCGTCTGCGCTCAGTGGCCGCCCGATCCATCTGGTCCTCGACTAACTTGGCAGCACGATACCCCTCCAGCTCCCTACGACCCATGCGCTTCAAGAAGGTTCTCTTCGAGTCGAAGAATGCTCGCATGTCCTCGATCTGAGCCCGGACCTGGGATACACTTTCCTCGTATAACTCGCTGCGCAGGTCCACCAACGCTAACTCCTTCCGGATCTCCCCGTACATGGCCGCATACATTTCGGATGAGTCGCGTTCGTGCAGCACAAGTGGGAGGATAGGCTGAGTGGGGACGGTCGCTGGTGCGTTGACAGGGTTGGCCTCATGAGTTCGAGCGGCGGTGCACAGGCGTGCGTGCTCTCGGGCATGGAGGAACCGATTGGCGTCCAGCTCCGTGAAACTATCCTCCGACCACATCCCTCCGCCGAGTCCTACGGCTGCGGGTGACCCGCCGCGTCCGAACCCGTTCCTGCTCATCATCTCCTCCAACGCATCCACGATATGTCCCTCCCCTTCGATGATTTCTACAACATTGGCATTGGCGATCCGGGCCTGCGTGTTCCGTGTTTCTTCTTCCAGGTCGTAGACCCAGAGCGGGGCTTCCCCGGCCGGAAAGAGCATACTGCGAACCATCTGTTGAACGACGCGAGGGTCCGGACGGTTCTGAGGAGTGTGCTGGCTAGCCTCGAGTACGGTGGCATAGACCGTGTGGTAGTGCGAGCGGGTGATGGTGCTCTGGGGCTCGGTGGGGGTAGCCATTGCAACAAGGTGGAATTGCTGGAGACATTCGGCATCGCCTGTGCGCCCTTTTATGAGGGGTCCGGAGCCCTGCCTCTCGAAGCCGCTGACCGGGGACGGTCAGTAGTTTAGTTGGGAGGAGGGCGACTGGCTTGGTAACGAATCCCGCTGGATCCCACTCTGGACACCCTTATCGCGGACGAAGCATACGAGATAGGAGAGGAAGCATATGGTTTGCATAATTGAGGTAATCACTAAAGCCTCATGTACAAAGGAAGCACCGGATCCTTTATTGTTACCGAACCCCGCTCAACTCGTAGCCCTCCGACCCATCTACTCATCCACCAAGCAGCTCATCTCCTCCATGTTCGCAATCGCCTCATCCTCAATCCGGAGCATCTCCAGGGCCTTCTGCTCCGCCTGCCTCGCGCACTTCAGCTGCTCCTCTTGGATAGCGACCAGATGTCCCTGGCGTAGAACCTCACGATATAACATCCACCTCGCAGATTTACGAGCGGCAAGCTCCGACTCGGGGGCGGGATAGAATTCCGTAGGCGGAACAACCTTAGTGCGTTTAGCACCGCTGGTGCTGGCGACATTAAAGGAGACTTTGCGTTTGGCTAGAAGACTGTAAGGATAGGAGGACGCAGGAACAGGGCAGAGCGGACGTACCAGCGGCCCGAGTGGCACGAGAAGGCTCAGGATCCTCAGCAAGCTCAGTCACGGACGGAGTGGAGGCGCGTGAAGACGGAAGTTCCGGAGGGGCGGGGACGATCTTCCGTGGACGAGGAACAGAGGGAGCAACCCCAACAACGCGGTGGTCCTCAACGAGAAGGCACTTCGCCTCCTTCGCGTGGAAGCAGGCCTGGCAAGCGACCCGGTTGTCGATGGAGGACGCAATCTTACCAGGCGAGTAAACGCAGTCGACCTTGCGCTTGACACAGTTCTGGCAAGCAGTCGGAGACTATGACAGGATTAGAGTCTTGGAGGCGATGGAAAACACGAGAAGACGAGCAGGCCCACCTTTGTCAACTCTGGCTGCTTAGCGTCTTCGGATTTGGCGCTAGGACCTTTCTTCACGGCGGCGCGTGGCTTCCTAGAACTCGAACCAGGAGGGATTAGCAACTGGGCTGAGCCGGAGGATGGACCAGTCGAAACACATACCGGCCTGGTGCAGGGTCATTGGCGGTAGTATCAGCCGGTTTAACGTTTTGATGCGTACCGCGTACTTTACCCGGAGCTTTCGCATTGGGGACGTCACTGGCAGAAGGGAGCAGCTGGGAACTAGTGAAATCCGGCACCGAGAGCGAGTGGGCAGTAGCAAAATCCGTCGCGCCAGCGCAAGACCTCGTCCGGACGAACTGGAAGTCGCATATGTCAATCCAAATGCGAGCCGGAAACAGATGGAGTACGCACCTGTATAACTTCGCTCCGTTGGGCCTCTGAACAGCCCTCAGGCCACTGAAAACGGGATGCGCACGATGTCACAAACCCTTCACCAAGGCAGCCATCTTCTAACGTCTCCATACGGTGTATGTCGTCTCCCACCCAAAGCCCAAACCCAGCCCAGGTGAACGCGTGGAAATCGATGCAGAGTTGTTTGGTAGCCATTTCCGTGAAAGGCAGTAGGGGTAGAGGCGGACCGGTGGACAGCCACTCTCCAAATTCCTCCAGCAGTGCACGGTTGTTGGGAAGTTCAAGGATGAGAGATTCCCTGCGAGCGCGGGTATTGTCCAGCATATGGGAGACGCCTGCATTGACGATGTTCAAGTCCCGGAAACGAACCTAGACCCAATCCGGTAATGCGTCAATATCGCCCTCAGAAGCGATAAGCTGGGAAGGGATGCACCAAGATTCGCTTGAGCCGGGTCCAATACTCATGCACATTCTCAACCTCCGAGGCTGCTTCTCCTTCCGGTACCGTCTTCTCCAGGATACTCAAGTCCGACATCAACGCCAATAGTTCAACAGGAGCCGGAGGCATTTTGGCAGGCGTAGATGTAAGCCATTTATAAAGGTACTGCTAGTAAGGATAGGATCCTTTACAAAGGTTCCTCTGGCCCAAGAATTATAAATGCCAGTACTGGGCTGGCTACTGGGGCGGCCGGGGGGTGATTCTGGGTGGCCGGGTGGCCCAGGGTGATGGGGTAGGGTGTACGGGGGTGGTCCTAGGGGTAGGGTAGGGGGTAGGGGATTGGGTAGGGGTGCTGGGGAATGGGTAGGGCGGGTAGGTAGGGCGGTATA